>NC_083231.1:121895768-121954779 GCF_032191835.1 Heteronotia binoei
CAGGGAACTGCTGCAAAGGAAGCTCTGGCTCTTTCCCTCCCTCTTCAGGGGATGAGAGAGGGGGAGGAGCCTCAGCCAATTGAAGGAAGAGAGGCTTGGCTCAGTAGCTCTGCTGTGCGATTGAGAGAGCCTGGCAAAGCAGACTGTCCCTCCTCCCCTTCCTCCCCAAGGGAGGAGCCTCATCCAATTGAGAAAAATAGAGGGCTCTTGCTCTCTAGCTCCTGTGTGATTGAGCAAGCCTGACGAAACAAGCTGGGATGCCAGAAGGAAGCAAGAGAGGGAGAAGGAAGCAGATGACAGCCAGTTGCTCGGGGGGCCTGATAGGAGCCCTCCAGGGGGCCTGATTTGGCCCCTCAGGCCACATGTTTGACACCCCCTCCTCTTGCTGTGTTCCCCCATCCCTGGCCCCCCCCGCTCTGTCTCAAGCTAGCCTTATTATCCCCACCATTGTTATTCTGCTGAGCTGCTAAATTTGCACAAGAGCAAAAGTTTGTCCTCCCCCAGTTCTCATGCCAGCCTCTGACTCCACCTCTAGGGGGGCGCCCTTGCACAGAGACCACGCTCCACCCCACCGTGAAGAAGCCGCGTTCTGCTCCATTGCTGCCGCATCTCCTGGGATGGATGTCTTTGCGGAATTCGAGAAGGTCCTGGATTACGCCGTGTGCTTCGCGGTCCTGTATTACCTCTCCTACACCTCCCTTTTCCTCCTCTACTTCTGCCTCCTCCTGCCCCTTTGCATTCATCTTGGAAGAGAGCCGATGATTCCTTGAAGGGGAAGGATGACCATCTCTGGTCACCCAAATAAAAAGTGAGTCAGAACGCATGTTGTTGTGGCTGGTGGAGCAGGCCAGAGCACCTGCTGGGTGTCTTCCTAAATGTCCCCCCACAGACACACACACAAGATCCTGAGGTACAGGGCTTTTTTTGTAGCAGGAACTCCTTTTCATAATAGGCCACACGTAGCCAATCCTCCGGGAGCTTACAGGGCTCTTCGTGCAGGGCCATACTGCAAGCTCCAGGAGGATTGGCCTTACATCGGGAGGGTGTTGGCCTAATATGCAAAGGAGTTCCTGCTACAAAAAAAGCCCAGAGGTGATGTAAGTGGGGGAGGGAATTAAAAAATGACGCCCCTCTTATGGGCACATTCTGGTTTATGGGCCCATAGAATGGAATGGACTCCATACCCAATTTGGCACCCCCCTGTCCTGCAGCCACCCGTGGGACTAGCGCCCTCTCTGCTCCCCCCTAGATCCGGTTCAGCCTGACACCTCCCAGAGCTGCTGTCAGTCTCGGTAGACAATATTAACTGTGAGGGGCTGAGGGTCCGGTTCAGTATAAGGCAGCGTTCTGCTGTTATCGATAATCGTTTTTCTCTGTGCGTTCTTTATCTTACCACAAGATGGTGACAGAGCCACATATTTCTTTAACAGATTAGCTCAGGGGTGGCCAAACTTGTTTAATGTGAGAGGCACATAGATTCTGGAAAAAACATCAGATGCTTGAGAGCCGCAAAACATGAATGTCAGTTGTTTAGAGAGCCGCAAGACAGGAAGAAGCGGAAGGAAGGAATGGAAGGAAGCGAAGGACAGGAAGGAAGGAAGACGAAGGAAGGAAGGAGGGAAGGAAGGAAGGAAGGAAGGAAGGAAGGAAGGAAGGAAGGAAGGAAGGAAGGAAGGAATCATAGAGTTAGAAGGGACCTCCAGGGTCATCTAGTCTAGGAAGGAAGGAAGGAAGATGATAGATAGATGATAGATAGATAGATAGATAGATAATGATAGATAGATAGATTGATAGATAGATAGATAGATAGATAGATAGTTAGATAGATAGATAGATAGATAGATAGATAGATAGATAGATAGATAGATAGATAGATAGATAGATGGGGGAAGTGGAAAAAAGCTACTTTAACGTTAAATGCTTTCTGACTTGGCTCGGAGAAGTGATTTAAAGAGAGGAATGCCTTCTCCCAGCTGGCTGGCAGGGTGATGGGGGCTCTGTGAACCACACAATATGTGTGAAAGAGCCACACGTGGCTCCAAGCCACAGTTTGGCCACCTCTGTATTTGGTTTTTTTTCAATTAAGACTATTTCTTTGACTACCTGCGTTCTCCATTCATGAAGTGCTTTACGTAGATTGACCCTTCCAAACAGAGCGGCAGGGTCTTGCAGGTTGAAGGCGGGGTTGTGGTCTTCCCCACACATAGAGGCACACTTCTGGAGGGGTTGTTTCAGGTCCGCAACGCCACTTGCTTCAGCATGCCCTACAGGACGGCCGCCTGGCGTCTTGATTCATGCCGTGGCGCTTTCCCCCAATGCACAAGACCACGAAACAGATCAGCGGAGGCAGCGTAGAGAGCCGCAGGAGCGCTTCTGAATCTTGTGGCGTTTTCCTCTGTGGCAAACCACAGCCTCCTGGGAATCCGTTCAGAAAAACAGGTTCCGTACGAACATGAAAAGAACAGCGGCCCAAAGCGCATTCCAGCCGTGAGCTAGGGATGCCAGCCTCCAGGTGGGATCTGGGAACCCCCCTGGAATTAGAGCTCAACTTCCAGACTACAGAGATCAGTTCCCCTGGAGAAAATGGAAGCTTTGGAGGGAGGACTCTGGGCCATTGTCCCCCAGTGAGGGTCCCTGTTTTCCCCCAGGCTTCAACTCCAAATCTCCAGGAGTTTCTTAAACTGGATCTGGCAACGCTGGCCCCCGGCCCTCCCCAGTCAGTGGCCAGGGGGGAGCTGCTGACCCAAACATGAGCATCATTAACTAAGCAGCGTAGCCTGGTGGAGCTTCCATCCTAAGCTTTCCTGGCCTAGAACCTATTTAATCCTAGAATCCTAGAGTTGGAAGGGGAAATCCAGGGTCATCGAGTCCAACCCCCTGCACAATGCAGGAAATTCACAAATACCACCCCCTAAATTCACAAGATCCTCACTGCTGTCAGAGGGCCATCGAGCCTTCTGTTGAAAAACCTCCAAGGAAGGAGAGCCCACCACCTCTCGAGAAAGTCTGTTCCACCGAGGAATCGCTCTAACGACCAGGAAGTTCTTCCTAATGTTGAGCCGGAAACTCTTTAAATAGAATCATAGAGTTGGAAGGGACCTCCAGGGTCATCTAGTCCAACCCCTCCTGCGCAATGCAGGAAACTCACAAACACCTCCCCCTAAATTCACAGGATCCGCATTGCTGTCAGAATGGCCATCGAACCTCTGTTGAAAAACCTCCAAGGAAGGAGAGCCTACCACCTCCCGAGGAGAGCCTACCACCTCCCGAGGAAGCCTGTTCCACTGAGGAACCGCTCTAACGGTCTTCCTCATGTTGAGCCGGAAACACTTTTCATAGAATCATAGAGTTGGAAGGGACCTCCAGGGTCATCTAGTCCAACCCCCTGCACAATGCAGGAAACTCACAAATACTTCCCCCTAAATTCACAGGATCTTCATTGCTGTCAGATGGCTATCTAGCCTCCACTTAAAAACCTCCAAGGAAGGAGAGCACACCACCTCCCAAGGAGGAAGCCTGTTCCACTGAGGAAACACTCTAACGGTCAGTTCTTCCTAATGTTGAGCCGGAAACTCTTCTGATTTAATTTTAACCCGTTGGTTCTGGTCCTACCTTCTGGGGCCACAGAAAACAATTCTGCACCATCCTCTAGAGGACAGCCCTTCAAGTACTTGAAGATGATGATCCTATCACCTCTCAGCCGCCTCCTCTCCAGGCTAAACATGCCCGGCTCCTTCAGCCTTTCCTCATAGGACTTGGTCTCCAGACCCCTCACCATCTTCGTCGCCCTCCTCTGGACTCGTTCCAGCTTGTCTATATCCTTCTTAAAATGTGGTACCCAAAACAGAACACAATACTCCAGGTGAGTTCTTACCAGAGCAGAGTAAAGCAAAACCATCACTTCAGAAGCACAAATCTCACAAAATGTGTTCCAGTCCAGTGCTTCCCAAGTTACATCTTGGGTGTGGTGACTCAAAACTCCAAATTTACTCAGCAGAGTGGCCCATTTTTTTTTTTTTTAAAGGATGAACATGCACAAATCCATGAAACTGCAGAAGCCTGGGACCTGTTTCCAGAGACTTCAAGACCCACTTCTGGTCTTGGACCCCCAGGTTGGGAAATACTCTTTGAGTCCACAGTAAGCTGATGGTGGAATCAGATGTTGTTACATGGCGTTCATTTTTGCTACCCATTTTTGCTACTCCACCTAATCATCTAATCCAAGAGTGTCAAACATGCGGCCCAGGGGCCAAAGAAGGCCCCTGGAGGGCTCCTATCAGCCCCCTGAGCAACTGGCTCTCGTCTGTTTCCTTCTCCCCCCCCTCTTGCTTCCTTCTGCATCACAGCTTGCTTTGCCAACCTTGCTCAATCGCACAGGAGCTACAGAGCAAAGTCCCTGTTTTCTCCATTGGCTGAGGCTCCTCCCTTGAGGAGGAAGGGGCGAGAGGAACAGCTTGCTTTGCCAGGCTCTCTCAATCGCACAGCAGAGCTACTCAGCCTAACCTCTCTTCCTTCTATTGGCTGAGACTCCTCCCTCTCCTGGTCCCCTGGATCGCATGGGAGAGATACAAAGAAAGCACCATTGAGACTAGCAAGTGCTAATGTTTTAAGCATGTTTTATTTTAAGCTTTTAAAAAATCTTTGTGTTTGTCTGTGTGCTTTATAATGTTTCTGTCTCTGCTACCTGGCATTACATTTTATGACACAAATGGCCCAGCCCGAAAAAGTGACATTTATGTCAGATCTCACCCTCATGATTTTGACACCCCTGATCTAAACTGTCTGTCTGTCTGTTCTCTATCACTTATCTACTTGTTTAGGGCTCTGTGGCACGGAGTGTTAAAGCTGCAGTACTGCAGTCCTAAGCTCTGCTCACGACCTGAGTTCGATCCCCGGTGGAAGCTGGGTTTTCAGGTAGCCGGCTCGAGGTTGGCTCAGCCTTCCATCCTTCTGAGGTCAGTCAAATGAGACCCCAGCTTGCTGGGGGGAAAGCGTAGAGGACTGGGGAAGGCAATGGCAAACCACCCCGTAAAAAAGTCTGCAGTGAAAATGTTGTGAAAGCAACGTCACCCCAGAGTCAGAAACGACTGGTGCTTGCACAGGGGACCTTTCCTTTCCCTTTTCCTACTTGTTTAATTTGTGCCCTACTTTTCTCCCCCGTGAGGACTCAAGGCAGCTTTCCTCCTTCTCCTCTCCTCAATTTCATCTTCACAACAACCCTGTGAGGTAGGCTAGACCAAGGCCGGCCAAACTTGCTGAACCTAAGAGCCACATAGAAAAAGTGTCAGATGTTTGAGAGCCGGAAGACATGAATGTCAAACATTTGAGAGCCGCAAGAAAGGAAGGACAGGTGGAAAGACAGTAATAGATGGGGGGAGAGAGGGATGGAAAGAGAGCAACTTTAATTTTAAATCCATTCTCCAAGTCCACTGCTGCTTCGGCTTGGAGAAGTGATTTAAAGGGACAAATGCCTTCTCCAAGCCAACCAACAGAGTAGTGGGGGTTTGTGAGCCACATGATATGTGTGAAAGAGCCATAGTTTGGCCACCCCTGGGCTAGACTAGCCCACTTTCACAGGTTTCAAGACCTACACTTGGGTCGAGACCCATAGGAAGGAAAACGCTGCTTGAGTTTCTGCTGGAATAAAGTGTTGGGGGTTTCTAAGCCTAGAAGGAAAGACTTAAGAACATAAGAGAAGCCCTGTTGGATCAGGCCAATGGCCCATCCAGTCCAACACTCTGTGTCACATAAGAACATAAGAGAAGCCCTGTTGGATCAGGCCAAAGGCCCATCCAGTCCAACACTCTGTGTCACATAAGAACATAAGAGAAGCCATGTTGGATGAGGCCAGTGGCCCCTCCAGTCCAACACTCTATGTCACATAAGAACATAAGAGAAGCCCTGTTGGATCAGGCCAATGGCCCCTCCAGTCCAACACTCTGTGTCACATAAGAACATAAGAGAAACCATGTTGGATCAGACCAGTGGCCCCTCCAGTCCAACACTCTGTGTCACATAAGAACATAAGAGAAGCCCTGTTGGATCAGGCCAATGGCCCCTCCAGTCCAACACTCTATGTCACATAAGAACATAAGAGAAACCATGTTGGATCAGACCAGTGGCCCCTCCAGTCCAACACTCTGTGTCACATAAGAACATAAGAGAAGCCCTGTTGGATCAGGCCAATGGCCCCTCCAGTCCAACACTCTGTGTCACATAAGAACATAAGAGAAGCCCTGCTGCATCAGGCCAATGGCCCCTCCAGTCCAACACTCTGTGTCACATAAGAACATAAGAGAAGCCCTGCTGCATCAGGCCAATGGCACATCCAGTCCAACACTCTGTGTCACATAAGAACATAAGAGAAGCCCTGTTGGATCAGGCCAGTGGCCCATCCAGTCCAACACTCTGTGTGACATAAGAACATAAGAAAAGCCCTGTTGGATCAGGCCAATGGCCCCTCCAGTCCAACACTCTGTGTCACAGAAGAACATAAGAGAAGCCCTGTTGGATCAGGCCAGTGGCCCATCCAGTCCAACACTCTGTGTCACATAAGAACATAAGAGAAGCCATGTTGGATCAGGCCAATGGCCCATCCAGTCCAACACTCTGTGTCACAGAAGAACATAAGAGAAGCCATGTTGGATCAGGCCAATGGTCCATCCAGTCCAACCCTCTGTGTCACATAAGAACATAAGAGAAGCCATGTTGGATCAGGCCAATGGCCCATCCAGTCCAACCCTCTGTGTCACAGAAGAACATAAGAGAAGCCCTGTTGGATCAGGCCAATGGCCCATCCAGTCCAACACTCTGTGTCACATAAGAACATAAGAGAAGCCCTGCTGGATCAGGCCAATGGCCCATCCAGTCCAACCCTCTGTGTCACATAAGAACATAAGAGAAGCCATGTTGGATCAGGCCAATGGCCCATCCAGTCCAACACTCTGTGTCACAGAAGAACATAAGAGAAGCCCTGTTGGATCAGGCCGATGGCCTGTTCAGTCCAACACTCTGTGTCACATAAGAGAAGCCATGTTGGATCAGGCCAATGGCCCATCCAGTCCAACCCTCTGTGTCACAGAAGAACATAAGAGAAGCCCTGTTGGATCAGGCCTATGGCCCATCCAGGCCAACACTCTGTGTCACATAAGAGAAGCCATGTTGGATCAAGCCAATGGTCCATCCAATTCAACACTCTGTGTCACATAAGAACATAAGAGAAGCCCTGCTGGATCAGGCCAATGGCCCATCCAGTCCAACACTCTGTGTCACATAAGAGAAGCCATGTTGGATCAGGCCAATGGCCCATCCAGTCCAACACTCTGTGTCACATAAGAGAAGCCATGCTGGATCAGGCCAATGGCCCATCCAGTCCAACACTCTGTGTCACATAAGAGAAGCCATGCTGGATCAGGCCAGTGGCCCCTCCAGTCCAACACTCTGTATCACACAGGTCAAAAAACCCAGGCACCATCAGGAGGTCCATCAGTGGGACCAGGACACTAGAAGCCCTCCCACTGTAGCTCCCCAAGCACCAAGAATACAGAGCATCATCACCCCAGACAGAGTTCCAACAATACACTGTGGCTAATAGCCACTGATGGACCTCTGCTCCATATTTTTATCTACCCCCTCTTGAAGCTGGCTATGCTTGTAGCCGCCACCACCTCCTGTGGCAGTGAATTCCACATGTTAATCACCCTTTGGGTGAAGAAGTACCTCTTTTTATCCGTTCTAACCCGACTGCTCAGCAATTTCATCAAATGCCCACGAGTTCTTGTATTGTGAGAAAGGGAGAAAGGGACTTCTTTCTCTACCTTCTCCATCCCATGCATAATCTTGTAATCCTCTATCATGTCACCCTGCCTTCGACGTTTCTCCAAGCTAAAGAGCCCCAAGTGTTTTAACCTTTCTTCATAGGGAAAGTGTTCCAAACCTATAATCATTCTAGTTGCCCTTTTCTGCAGTTTTTCCAATGCTATAATATCCTTTTTGAGGTGCGGTGACCAGAATTGCACACAGTATTCCAAATGAGACCGCACCATCGATTTATACAGGGGCATTATGATACTGGCTGATTTGTTTTCACTTCCCTTCCTAATAATTCCCAGCATGGCGTTGGCCTTTTTTATTGCAGTCGCACACTGTCTTGACAATTTCAGTGAGTTATCTACCACAACCCCAAGATCTCTCTCTTGGTCAGTCTCTGCCAGTTCACACCCCATCAGCTTGTATTTGTAGCTGGGATTCTTGGCCCCAATGTGCATTACTTTGCACTTGGCCACATTGAACCGCATCTGCCATGTTGACGCCCACTCACCCAGCCTCAACAGATCCCTTTGGAGTGCCTCACAATCCTCTCTGGTTCTTACCACCCTGAACAATTAAGTGTCATTCGCAAACTTGGCCACTTCACTGGAGTATGCTGCCGACTCTGCCCTCCGCAGCTGCCATTTTCTCCAGGACCCACCTGGAGATTAAGCAACACGCAGAGAATCACAGCAAAAGGTGACAAGAGTAAACCCTGAGGTTCTGTGATAACCAGCCTCTATATCACGTAACACAATTTTTGAAAGCTGTGAATGTTTCGAAGGGGAAGAGTTGGAATCTTGCCCGTGCTTTGATGAAATTGTAAAAAGCTGGTCAAAGCCTTCGGTGAAACGGGGGGGGGGGGGGGGGAGGGGAACAAAGCACAACCTTGTAGCTGTGTTGGGCTGCGTACATCTCGAGCTGAATCTTCCAAGAGACATCATGGGGTCTCCTCAGGAGCAAGCAGACCGAGGATTCCCTTTAACATACGGAAGGACGGAACTTTATTCTTACGAGACAGTTTACCCTGAACTTTCAAAGACTATGTTCTTCCTTTTTGTTCACAAAGGGTGTTCTATTTATCAGTGTATGTTTTGGAATAATGTTTTGTGAGAAAGTTTCAAATAGTATAAAGAGGTTTGTAAGTATCAAAAATTGTGTTAAGTGATATAAAGTAAAGGGGCAAGAACCGTTTGTTTTCGACTCTGGGGTGACGTTGCTTTCCAACGTTTTCACAGCAGACTTTTTTACGGGGTGGTTTGCCATTGCCTTCCCCAGTCCTCTACACTCCCCCCCCCCCCCAGCAAGCTGGGGACTCATTTAACTGACCTCGGAAGGATGGAAGGCTGAGTCAACCTCGAGCCGGCTACCTGAAACCAGCTTCTACTGGGATCTAACTCAGGTTGTGAGCAGAGCTTAGGACTGCAGTACTGCAGCTTTAACACTCACCGCCACGGGGCTCTTCATGTGAATTTAGGGGGAGGTATTTGTGAGTTTCCCGCATTGTGCATGGGGTTGGACTAGATGACCCTAGAGGTCCCTTCCAACTCTATGATTCTATGAAAGGAAAGCTCCCCTGTGCAAGCACCAGTCGTTTCCGACTCTGAGGTGACGTCGCTTTCACGACGTTTTCACGGCAGACTTTTTACAGGGTGGCTTGCCGTTGCCTTCCCCAGTCGTCTACACTTCCCCTCCAGCAAGCTGGGGACTCCTTTGACCGACCTCAGAAGGATGGACGGCTGAGTCAACCTCGAGCCGGCTACCTGAACCAGCTTCCGCTGGGATCGAACTCCGGTCGTGAGCAGAGGGCTCCGATTGCAGTATTGCAGCTTTGTAGAGGCTGGTTATCACAGAACCCCAGGGTTTAGTCGTTGCCACCTGGGGACTGGCAATTCTGCTGGTTTTAGAAGAAAAGCATTGGGAACTGGGGGGACCCACAGCCGTGAATGGTGGCCAAACACCTTGTCAGGTGCACCAGCCTGGCAGGGCCGCCATGAGCCGCCATGGTCCTAGGGATGCCAACTATAATTTGGGGAATTCCTGGCGACTTGGGAGGGGGGAGCCCGGGGAGGGTCGAGTTTTGGGGAGAGAGAGAGAGCATCTAATGTAGCCTCAGGCATTCCAGTGTGTTCCAGGAGGATGCTTGAGACTGACTTTTGAGCCAATGAGCAAGGTGGGGCTCCCATTATGACCTCATCGGCCGAGGGCCAATCAGGAGGCGCTCCCCGTCAGGAGGGGTGCACGGCAGAGGAAGGGGAGAGCAAAGGACAGCAGGTAGGGGGCGCTGCCTTTCATGCCAGAAGGGACCATGCAAAACAGCAGCCCAGGCTGGGAGGTGAGCCTTGGGCATGGGCTACGGTGCCAACCTCCAGGTGGGGCTGAACGTTCTCCCTGGAGGAAAATGGCTGCTTTGGAGGGTGGAGTCTACGGCATTATACCCTGCTGAGATACCCCTCCCCTCCTCAACTCTGACCTTCCAAGGCGCCACTCCCAAAATCTCCAGAAATTTCTCATCCCAGACCCAGCCGCCCTGGGGTGCTGTGGTTTCTAAACGTCCGTCTTTATCTGAAATATCCCCAGTTCGTCCCTTCAGAATTCTTTCCCATTAGGATGCTTGCAAAGGCATGAAGTTGAAATTGGAGGTCTGCAAACCGGGCTTGTGACAAACTAGTATAAGAAGATAGATGCAGGCAGGGGGTCATTGGGTAGCAAAATAGGTGGTGGAGCACATTAGCATAACTCATTAGCATATGCCAACGCCAACCCCCACCCAAAGCAACCCAACGCACAAAAATAGAGAGCCCCGGGCAAGCGAGGCTCGGTTGGGCCGGCTAGAGATCCAGCCAGCCCAAGCAGGCCTCGCTCACCTGGGGCTCTCCTGGGCTGCCGCTCCCCCAGTCAAAAGGCCGGCATGCCACCTGCCAGCCAAAAGCAACCCGTTGCAAGAAAGGAGAGTCCCGGGTGAGCGAGGCCTGCTTGGGCTGGCTAGAGATCCAGCCTGCCGAAGCAGGCCTCGCTCACCTGCGGCTCTCCTGGGCCACCGCCCTCCCCCCCCAGTCAAAAGGTCAGCAAACCACTCGCTTCCCAAAATCACATGAGAAGTGGAGACAGGGTGGTGCGGGCTTCTGCAGGGGTTAACGGCTGCTGCTGGGGGTGTGGCAAAGCTCCTTGTGGTTGGCTGATTCCCTCCCTCTCCTAATCCAGGGATTGTTATGCAGCTGCACCTCCTAGTCAATGGACAAGGTAAGTGGGGAAGGGGGGTTCAGGTTGAGAAAGGTTCAGGAGCTGTGCTCCTGTGAGCCCCTGCTGCATTCAAGGCCTGGATCCAGGCGGGCAGCTGTGTTGGCCTGAACAACAGGACAACGTTTGAGTCCAGGGGGCACCTTGAAGACCCAACAAGTTTCATTTAAAGTATGAGCTTTCATGTGCGTGCACTCTTCTTGAGATACCGGGTGCGCGCGCATGGAAGCTCATACCGGTTGGTATCCCATCCAAGTACTAACCAGGGCCAACCCCTGCTTCGCTTTCAAGGCTGGACAAGATGAGGCTATAATGGGCTAGCCAGAGTCAGGGCTCTGGTTAGCATAGACCAGTTTGGTGCAGTGGTGAAGTGCACAGACTCTTATCTGGGAGAACCGGGTTTGATTCCCCACTCCTCCACTTGCACCTGCTGGAATGGCCTTGGGTCAGCCAGAGCTCTCTTCTCTGGGAGAACAGGGTTTGATTCCCCACTCCTCCACTTGCAGCTGCTGGAATGGCCTTGGGTCAGCCAGAGCTCTCTTCTCTGGGAGAACAGGGTTTGATTCCCCACTCCTCCACTTGCACTTGCTGGGAGGGCCTTGGGTCAGCCAGAGCTCTCTTATCTGGGAGAACTGGGTTTGATTCCTTACTCCTCCACTTGCAGCTGCTGGAATGGCCTTGGGTCAGCCAGAGCTCTCTTATCTGGGAGAACCGGGTTTTGATTCCCCACTCCTCCACTTGCAGCTGCTGGAATGGCCTTGGGTCAGCCAGAGCTCTCTTCTCTGGGAGAACCGGGTTTTGATTCCCCACTCCTCCACTTGCAGCTGCTGGAATGGCCTTGGGTCAGCCAGAGCTCTCTTCTCTGGGAGAACCGGGTTTTGATTCCCCACTCCTCCACTTGCAGCTGCTGGAATGGCCTTGGGTCAGCCAGAGCTCTCTTATCTGGGAGAACCGGGTTTTGATTCCCCACTCCTCCACTTGCAGCTGCTGGAATGGCCTTGGGTCAGCCAGAGCTCTCTTCTCTGGGAGAACCGGGTTTTGATTCCCCACTCCTCCACTTGCAGCTGCTGGAATGGCCTTGGGTCAGCCAGAGCTCTCTTATCTGGGAGAACCGGGTTTTGATTCCCCACTCCTCCACTTGCACCTGCTGGAATGGTCTTGGGTCAGCCAGAGCTCTCTTCTCTGGGAGAACAGGGTTTGATTCCCCACTCCTCCACTTGCACTTGCTGGAAGGGCCTTGGGTCAGCCAGAGCTCTCTTATCTGGGAGAACTGGGTTTGATTCCTTACTCCTCCACTTGCAGCTGCTGGAATGGCCTTGGGTCAGCCAGAGCTCTCTTATCTGGGAGAACCGGGTTTTGATTCCCCACTCCTCCACTTGCAGCTGCTGGAATGGCCTTGGGTCAGCCAGAGCTCTCTTCTCTGGGAGAACCGGGTTTTGATTCCCCACTCCTCCACTTGCAGCTGCTGGAATGGCCTTGGGTCAGCCAGAGCTCTCTTATCTGGGAGAACCGGGTTTTGATTCCCCACTCCTCCACTTGCACCTGCTGGAATGGTCTTGGGTCAGCCAGAGCTCTCTTCTCTGGGAGAACAGGGTTTGATTCCCCACTCCTCCACTTGCACTTGCTGGAAGGGCCTTGGGTCAGCCAGAGCTCTCTTATCTGGGAGAACTGGGTTTGATTCCTTACTCCTCCACTTGCAGCTGCTGGAATGGCCTTGGGTCAGCCAGAGCTCTCTTATCTGGGAGAACCGGGTTTTGATTCCCCACTCCTCCACTTGCAGCTGCTGGAATGGCCTTGGGTCAGCCAGAGCTCTCTTATCTGGGAGAACCGGGTTTTGATTCCCCACTCCTCCACTTGCAGCTGCTGGAATGGCCTTGGGTCAGCCAGAGCTCTCTTATCTGGGAGAACCGGGTTTTGATTCCCCACTCCTCCACTTGCACCTGTTGGAATGGCCTTGGGTCAGACATAGCTCTCTTATCTGGGAGAACCGGGTTTGTTTCCCCACTCCTCCACTTGCACCTGTTGGAATGGCCTTGGGTCAGCCAGAGCTCTCTTATCTGGGAGAACCGGGTTTGTTTCCCCACTCCTCCACTTGCACCTGTTGGAATGGCCTTGGGTCAGACATAGCTCTCTTATCTGGGAGAACCGGGTTGGATTCCCCACTCCTCCACTTGCACCTGCTGGAATGGCCTTGGGTCAGCCAGAGCTCTCTTATCTGGGAGAACCGGGTTGGATTCCCCACTCCTCCACTTGCACCTGCTGGAATGGCCTTGGGTCAGCCAGAGGTCTCTTATCTGGGAGAACCGGGTTGGATTCCCCACTCCTCCACTTGCAGCTGCTGGAATGGCCTTGGGTCAGCCAGAGCTCTCTTATCTGGGAGAACCGGGTTGGATTCCCCACTCCTCCACTTGCACCTGCTGGAATGGCCTTGGGTCAGCCAGAGCTCTCTTATCTGGGAGAACCGGGTTGGATTCCCCACTCCTCCACTTGCACCTGCTGGAATGGCCTTGGGTCAGCCAGAGCTCTCTTATCTGGGAGAACCGGGTTGGATTCCCAACTCCTCCACTTGCACCTGCTGGAATGGCCTTGGGTCAGCCAGAGCTCTCTTATCTGGGAGAACTGGGTTTGATTCCCCACTCCTCCACCTGCAGCTGCTGGAATGGCCTTGGGTCAGCCAGAGCTCTCTTATCTGGGAGAACTGGGTTTGATTCCCCACTCCTCCACCTGCAGCTGCTGGAATGGCCTTGGGTCAGCCAGAGCTCTCTTATCTGGGAGAACCGGGTTGGATTCCCCACTCCTCCACTTGCAGCTGCTGGAATGGCCTTGGGTCAGCCAGAGCTCTCTTATCTGGGAGAACCGGGTTGGATTCCCCACTCCTCCACTTGCACCTGCTAGAACGGCCTTGGGTCAGCCAGAGCTCTCTTATCTGGGAGAACCGGGTTTGATTCCCCACTCCTCCACTTGCACCTGCTGGAATGGCCTTGGGTCAGCCAGAGCTCTCTTATCTGGGAGAATCGGGTTGGATTCCCCCACTCCTCCACTTGCACCTGCTGGAATGGCCTTGGGTCAGCCAGAGCTCTGTTATCTGGGAGAACCCGGTTGGATTCCCCACTCCTCCACTTGCACCTGCTGGAATGGCCTTGGGTCAGCCAGAGCTCTCTTATCTGGGAGAACCGGGTTGGATTCCCCATTCCTCCACTTGCAGCTGCTGGAATGGCCTTGGGTCAGCCATAGCTCTCTTATCTGGGAGAACCGAGTTGGATTCCCATTCCTCCACTTGCAGCTGCTGGATGGCCTTGGGTCAGCCATAGCTCTCTTATCTGGGAGAACCGGGTAGGATTCCCCACTCCTCCACCTGCATCTGCTGGAATGGCCTTGGGTCAGCCAGAGCTCTCTTATCTGGGAGAACCAGGTTGGATTCCCCACTCCTCCACTTGCACCTGCTGGAATGGCCTTGGGTCAGCCAGAGCTCTCTTATCTGGGAGAACCAGGTTGGATTCCCCACTCCTCTACTTGCACCTGCTGGAATGGCCTTGGGTCAGCCAGAGCTCTCTTATCTGGGAGAACCGGGTTGGATTCCCCACTCCTCCACTTGCAGCTGCTGGAAAGGCCTTGGGTCAGCCAGAGCTCTCTTATCTGGGAGAACCGGGTTGGATTCCCCACTCCTCCACTTGCAGCTGCTGGAATGGCCTTGGGTCAGCTAGAGCTCTCTTATCTGGGAGAACCGGGTTGGATTCCCCACTCCTCCACTTGCAGCTGCTGGAATGGCCTTGGGTCAGCCATAGATCTCGCAGAGGTGTCCTTGAAAGGGCAGCTGCTGGGAGATCTCTCTCAACCCCACCCACCTCAAAGGGTTTCTATTGTGGGGGAGGAAGGGAAAGGAGATTGCGATCTGCTCTCTGAGATTTGGAGTGGAGGGCGGAATATAAATCCAATATCATCATCATCACCACCACCACCTTCTTCTTCTTCTGTCTTCCTTTCTCACTGTGACTCAAGGTAGATTACACAGAATAAATCAGTACAGCCCACAGGGTAGAACATCCAATGGATGGTGCAGTAGGATTTATGTATTTAAGAGAAGTCCTTTTTTGAATAAACAGTCAAGGAAAAACAACTATCATACAACCAGTTACTAAAAATACAAAGCGGGAAAATAGAATTGAAAACTGCAGAAGAACTAAACTATAAATATGATTGGTTTCAAATGCAACAAATAAAAAGTTTGATGGAGAATGATATCAAAGCTGAAGGAATAAGGAAAGAACAAACAGAAATGGAAAGAGTTCTGCTTGGAGATAATGAGAAATCAATTTCAAAAGTGTACAAATTACTTTTACAATGGGCTACAGAAGATGAAGTAGTGAAATCTCAAATGATAAAATGGGCAATTAATGTAAATAAAGAAATAAAGATGGAATCTTGGGAATATCTGTGGAAAAATTCCATGAAACTCGCAACATGTCATAGTATTAAAGAGAACTGTTTTAAGATGATGTATAGATGGTATATGACTCCAAAAAAATTAGCAAAGATGAACAATAAGATGCCAGATAGGTGCTGGAAATGTAAAAAGCATGAAGGTTCTTTCTACCATATGTGGTGGACTTGTGAAAGTGCTAAAATGTTTTGGCAAATGATTCAACAAGAGATATCTAAGATCCTGGGATATGAATTCAATAAAGAGGCAGAGACTTTTCTGCTGGGATTACAAATGGAAAAATTTCCAAAAGAAGATAGAACATTAATATGGTACTTGCTCTCAGCTGCTAGGACATTGTATGCGCAGTTGTGGAAGCAAGAAAAAATACCAGAAAAATGGGACTGGATTATGAAAGTTATGTCATGGAGTGAAATGGACAAATTAACAAGAAAATTAAGAGACTGTGATTTAGAAGTTTTTAACCAAGAGTGGAAGAAATTCAGAAGATATGTAGAGAAAGAGTGGAAAATAAAAGGACATTGGACAATTTTTGAGGATTAAGATTTTTAAGATAACAATATAACTCTTGAAGGGGGTTCTTCTTCCCTATGTTTCTTTTTTGTTTCGTTTTTTTTTCTTGATAGTTAAGGGTACCTTTAATATCTGTTTTTTTAAAGAAAATAACACTGGCGGGGGTCAAGTAATTGGGGGAGGGGTGGGAGAAAGTAAGATGTGGGGTAGAATGATGGTCTTTTTCTTAATATATATTAAGCTTTTTATAAGTTGTAGTTATAGTTCTACTACCATATGTTACTAATAAAATTGTTTATTCAAAAAAAAAGAGAAGTCCTGTTGGCTCAGGCCAATGGCCTATCCAGTCCCACACTCTGTGCCACACAGTGGTCTAAACTCAGGGGCCACCAGTGGGGCCAGAACTCCAGAAGCCCTCCCACTAGTGCCCCTCCCAAGCACCAAGAAGAAAGAGCATCCCTGCCGCAGACATAAGAACATAAGAGAAGCCATGTTGGATCAGGCCAATGGCCCATCCATCCCAACCATCTGTGTCACATAAGAACAGAAGAGAAGCCATGTTGGATCAGGCCAATAGCCCACCCAGTCCAGCACTCTGAGCCACAAAGTGGCCAAAACCCAGGCGCTATCAGGAGGTCCACCACTGGGGCCAGAAAACCGGAAGCCTTCCTACTGTTGCCTCCCAAGCACCAAGAATGCAGAGCATCACTGCCCCGGACTTTGTGGCAAAAGCCACTCATGGATCTACTTCATGCATTTATCCAGTCCCCTCTTATATCTCTCAAATGCTCTCTGAATTTAATTTGTCTCATGGGTCAGCATAAATTGAGAGAAAAATGAAAGCAATGGGTTTATCCCTAGAACTATTGTCCGTGCTGTCCTTCACCACCGCAGTCCAACAAATTAAAAACAGGTTGCTAGATATTGAGCGCCGAGACCTATACAGTCTGGATAAGAAAACTTGTTCCCCACTGAGTTTTGAGATCTCTCTTAGTACTGGGGAAATGGCCTCGTGTCTATCCGTCTTGCAGGTGCCCCAGCAGCGTAGAGCTTTTTCCCTTGCCAGATGCAACGCCAAGCCCTCTGCCGTTCTTTATGGCAGATTTAACAAGACAGCCTACTCAGTCAGACACTGTCTCTGTAAGCAAAAATGTGGGGAGTCCGTTACTCAGATTCTTCTTTATTGTAATTTGTATATGGATCGTCGTCACAAGGATTTACATCCTCTTTTAGTCAGCATGGTGGATTGTTCCGATGCACTATAGTCTTTCGAAGCAGACTTCATCTAGTGTCTAACGTAGCCTCAGGCATTCAAGTGTGTTCCAGGAGGATGCTTGAGACTGACTTTTGATGATATTGGATTTAAATCCCGCCCTCCACTCCAAAGAGTCTCAGAGCGGCTCACAATCTCCTTTACCTTCCTCCCCCACAACAGACACCCTGTGAGGTGGGTGGGGCTGGAGAGGGCTCTCACAGCAGCTGCCCTTTCAAGGACAACCTCTGCCAGAGCTATGGCTGACCCAAGGCCATTCCAGCAGGTGCAAGTGGAGGAGTGGGGAATCAAACAAGGTTCTCCCAGATAAGAGTCCGCACACTTAACCACTACACCAAACTGGCTCTCTCGACTTTTGAGCCAATGAACAAGGTGGGCTCCCATTATGACCTTATTGGTCCTAATGGCTCAGTTTCTTTATTCTGTTTTAAAGGCACGCCAGAGGATCTCATAGAAAGAGTTTATGGTTATGCTTTTCCTGATGTCTATGTATGCAATTGTTCCGTTTTATCTTTTTTTTTTTAATAACCAATTTGCTCTGATGTATACAGTATGTCTATATATTTCATGCCAATCAAGGCTAACTTGAGTCTTATGTATTTAAGAGAAGTCCTGTTGGCTCAGGCCAATGGCCTATCCAGTCCCACACTCTGTGCCACACAGTGGTCCAAACCCAGGGGCCACCAGGAGGTCCACCAGTGGGGCCAGAACTCCAGAAGCCCTCCCACTAGTGCCCCCCCCGTCCCTGCCACTTCTTTTTCCTTGTGGGTTCTTTGGCAAACACCTACCGAAAACGTATTTCTGGTGCTTCTTGGCGCTCCTTTCCACCACTTATAGTTAAGGGTAAGTTCGAGAGAGAGTTCCAAAGTGAGAATTAGCTCACCCCTCCGTCAGCTCAAAACCGGTGACCTAGTTTAGTCGCCGAAGCGTTAGCTAGCTCCGGGTAGGGGAAAGGTAGGGGTCTGTTAGGAAAGCCTCCGCCTCCCTTCCAGCCACTAGTGCCCCCCCCAAAGCACCAAGAAGACAGAGCATCCCTGCCACAGACGTAAGAACATAAGAGAACTAACTTGTCTTGATTTGACTCCCCACTTGAAGCTGTCTCTGTCTGTATCCACCGCCATTTCCTGTGGCAGTGACTTCCACACGTTAATTCCTCTTTCGACTTGTCGAAATGTGGAGCCAACCAGACGTGAAGGGCAGCATAACCCTTAACGCGATGCATCAAACAAATGACACGATAAGAGCCTGGTTCCTCTTTCGGATTTCCCGCAGGAGATTCCAAGATGCTCCTGGAGCCGTTGGTGAAACCCTGCTGTGTGCAAGGAGCTGGGGACGCCGTCCTCCGTGCCAACATGCCTCCTCACCTTGAAAGGTTCTGGAACGCCCTTCTCCTCCTGGCCGTTCTCCACTTCCTCCTCCAGATGGCCGTCTATGTCTCCTGCCTCTTCCTGGTCCTGCCCATGAGTTTTGTGGTCTCCAACGTGATCTGCGGGTAAGTCAGAAGCAGATGGAGGTGACCATAGACCAAGGCCAGTGCCCAGCATCCCCTCAACTTGAGAGCCAGTCTGGTGTAGTGTTAAGTGTATGGACTCTTATCTGGGAGAACAGGGTTGGATTCCCCACTCCTCCACTTGCCCCTGCTGGAACGGCCTTGGGTCAGCCAGAGCTCTGGCAGAGGTTGTCCTTGAAAGGGCAGCTGCTGTGAGAGCCCTCTCAGCCCCACCCACCTCACAGGGTGTCTGTTGTGGGGGAGGAAGGTAAAGGAGATGGTGAGCTGCTCTGAGACTCTTTGGAGTGGAGGGCGGGATATAAATCCAATATCTTCATCTTCTTCTCACGGGGTGTCTGTTGTGGGGAGGGGAAGGGAGTTTGAAAGGAACTTCCAGGGTCATCTAGTCAACTCCCTGCACAATGCAGGAAACCCACAAATACATACCCCAAATTCATAGGATCTTCATTGCTGCCAGATGGCCACCTAGCCTCTGTTGAAAAACCTCCAGTGAAGGAGAGCCCACCACCTCCCAAGGAGGAAGCCTGTTCACTGAGGGACCGCTCTAACGGACAGGAAGTTCTTCCTAACGTTGAGCTGGAAACTCTTTTGATTTAATTTCAACCCATTGCTTCTGGTCCTACCCTCCATTATTTCTTTGAAAAGGTGTGCGGTCCCTTTCTTTGTGATGGCCAGACCTCCCTTTGGAGTTCAATTTTGCTTGTCACACCCTTGCTCCTGGCTCCACCCCCAACGTCCCATGGCTCTACCGCCAAAGTTCCCTGACTCCACCCCAACGTCCCCTGACTCCACCCCCAAAGTCCCCTGGCTCCACCCCCAACGTCCCCTGGCTCCACCCCAACGTCCCCTGGCTCCACCCCCAAAGTCCACTGGCTCCACCCCCAAAGTCCCCTGGGCTCCACCCCAAAGCCCCCAGGTTCTTCTTGAGTTGGACTTGGCAACCCTAGCCAGAATCGCCGGTCCCATTTTCACCCTGCAAAACTGTGCTCCATCTGTTCTCAGGGCAAACACCATCATGTCGGCCACCTCCAGTGAGACGGTGTTAGCGGAACGCCAGCAGAGCCAAGGGGCTGGAGAAGGAACTCAAGAGGAGGAGCTCTGTTGCCCCCAGGGGGGGATGGAGGAACTGGTGCTCTCCTTGGCCACCGCCTACTTCCTGCTCCGCGCTGGGCTGGTCTTCTGCAACCTCGTCTTCGTCCTCCCCTTGCTCTTCTTCCTTAACGCACCCAGCTCCCACTGAGAAGGCCAAGAAGCCACCCTTGAATAAAGGAAGACACTGAAAACAAAGGCCGTGGAGACTCCATCTTGGGACACAGCAGGCAGCTCTGGACCTGGATGAGGAACGCTGGAGTTCGGCAGGCCCCCCAAAAAGTTTCCTAAGGCTGCAATTGATGCTTAGGGCTGTATTAGGGGGAGATATGTTAGAGCAGGAGTGTGGCTCAGTAGCAGAGCATCTACTTGGCATGCAGAAGGTCCCCGGTTCAATCCCCGACATCTCCTGGTAAAAAGGTCAGGCAGGAGGTGATGGGAAAGACCTCTCCCTGAGACCCTGGAGACTAATGGAGAAGGCTGTGGCTCAGCATGCAGAAGGTAAAGAAGAAGATATTGGATTTATATCCCGCCCTCCACTCCGAAGAGTCTCAGAGCGGCTCACAATCTCCTTTACCTCCTCCCCCACAACAGACACCCTGTGACGGTGGGTGGGGCTGAGAGGGTTCTCACAGCAGCTGCCCTTTCAAGGCAACCTCTGCCAGAGCTACGGCTGACCAAGGCCATGCTAGCAGGTGCAAGTGGAGGAGTGGGGAATCAAACCCGGTTCTCCCAGATAAGAGTCCGCACACTTAACCACTACACCAAAACTGGCTCAGAATGCAGAAGGTCCCAGGTTCAATCCTCGGCATCTCCAGTTGAAAGGACCAGGCAGGAGGTGATGGGAAAAGACCTCTGCCTGAGACCCTGGAGACTAATGGAGAAGGGCTGTGGCTCAGTGGTAGAGCCTCTGCTCAGCATGCAGAAGGTCCTAGGTTCAATCCCCATCATCTCCAGTTAAAAGGACCAGGCAGGAGGTGATGGGAAAGACCTCTGCCTGAGACCCTGGAGGCTAATGGAGAAGGGCTGTGGCTCAGTGATAGAGCATCTGCTTGGCATGCAGAAGGCCCCAGGTTCAATCCCCAGCATCTCCAGTTAAAAGGACCAGGCAGAGGTGATGGGAAAGACCTCAGCCTGAGATCCTGGAGAGCGGCTGCCAGTCTGAGTAGACAATACTGACCTTGATGGACCAGAGGTCTAATTCTGCTTGAGGTAGCTTCATGTGTGTCCATGTGTGTTCATCCAACATCTTCTTTCCAAACATCTCTCGATACTCACATGAACTTGCCTTACACTGAGACAAGTCATCGTCTTATCAAGGTGTTCAGACTGGCAGGGGGCTCTCCAGGGTCTCAGGCAGAGGTCTCCTCCATCACTTGCTGCTGATCCTTTTAACTGGAGAAGCCGGGGACTGAACCTGGGACCTTCTGCATACCAAGCAAGAGGCTCTAACCACTGAACTATGGCTTCTTTCCATGACTCTCCAGAGTTCTTTCCCATCACCTCCTGCCTGGTCCTTTCAACTGGAGATGCCGGGGATTGAACCTGGGACCTTCTGCATGCCGAGCAGATACTCTATCACTGAGCCACAGCCCTTCTCCATTAGCCTCCAGGGTCTCAGGCAGAGGTCTTTCCCATCACCTCCTGCCTGGTCCTTTTAACTGGAGATGATGGGGATTGAACCTAGGACCTTCTGCATGCCAAGCAGATGCTCTACCCCTGAGCCACAGCCCTTCTCCATTAGTCTCCCAGGGTCTCAGGCTGAGATGTTTCCCATCACCTCCTGCCTGGTCCTTTCAACTGGAGATGTCGGGGATTGAACCTGGGACCTTCTGCATGCCAAGCAGAAGCTCTTCCACTGAGCCACAGCCCTTCTTCATTAGTCTCCAGGGTCTCAGGCTGAGGTCTTTCCCATCACCTCCTGCCTGGCCCTTTTACCAGGAAATGCCGGGGATTGAACCTGGGACCTTCTGCATGCCAAGCAGAGGCTCTTCCACTGAGCCACAGCCTTCTTCATTAGTCCTCAGAGTCTCAGGCGGAGGTCTTTCCCATCACCTCCTGCCTGGTCCTTTCAACTGGAGATGCCGGGGATTGAACCGGGACCTTCTGCGCGCCAAGCAGAGGCTCTTCCACTGAGCCACAGCCCTTCTTCATTAGTCCTCAGAGTCTCAGGCGGAGGTCTTTCCCATCACCTCCTGCCTGGTCCTTTCAACTGGAGATGCCGGGGATTGAACCGGGGACCTTCTGCGCGCCAAGCAGAGGCTCTGCCGCTGAGTCATGTCCCTCCCACTAGCACTGCATGAGGGCAGGAGGCCTCCTTTCCATGTTGTCCACATCGTCTCTTATTCAGAGGTATGCTGCCTCTGAACATGGAGGTTCCATGTGCTCAGGACTTTTTTTTGTAGCAGGATCTCCTTTGCATATTAGGCCACACACCCCTGATGTAGCCAGTCCTCCAAGAGCTTGCAGGGCTCTTAGTACAGGGCCTACTGCAAGCTCTAGGAGGATTGGCTATATGCAAAGGAGTTTCTGCTACAAAAACAGCCCTGTGCTTATCATTTACCAATCTTCCAAGAATCGGCAGGGGTGTCGAACTCATTTGATTTGAGGGCCGGATCTGACACAAATGAGACCTTGTCGGGCTGGGCTGTGTGTGTACATTTAAGATTGGGTAGCAGAGATGTAAACTTTTTAAAAGGACACAAACCTTAAAACAGGCTTAAAACATTAGCACTTGTTGGTCTTAAAGGTGCTTCCTTTGTATTTCTCCCATGGGATCCAGGGAACTGGGCCAAGGAAGCTCCGGCTCTTTCCTTCCTTCCCCAGGGGACCAGAAGGGAGAGGAGCCTCAGTCAACAGAAGGAAGAGAGGCGTGGCTCTGTAGCTCCTGTGCGATTGCGCAAGCCTGGCAAAGCAAGCTGAGATGCAGAAGGAAGCAAGAGAGAGGGAAAAGGAAGCAAACGAGAGCCAGAGCTCTCTTATCTGGGAGAACCGGGTTGGATTCCCCACTCCTCTACTTGCACCTGCTGGAATGGCCTTGAGTCAGCCAGAGCTCTCTTATCTGGGAGAACCAGGTTGGATTCCCCACTCCTCCACTTGCAGCTGCTGGAATGGCCTTGGGTCAGCCATAGCTCTTATCTGGGAGAACTGGGTTGGATTCCCCACTCCTCCACTTGCAGCTGCTGGAATGGCCTTGGGTCAGCCATAGCTCTTATCTGGGAGAACCGGGTTTGATTCCCCACTCCTCCACTTGCAGCTGCTGGAATGGCCTTGGGTCAGCCAGAGCTCTTATCTGGGAGAACCGGGTTTGATTCCCCACTCCTCCACTTGCAGCTGCTGGAATGGCCTTGGGTCAGGCAGAGCTCTCTTATGTGGGAGAACTGGGTTGGATTCCCCCCTCCTCCACTTGCAGCTGCTGGAATGGCCTTGGGTCAGCCACAGCTCTGGCAGAGGTTGTCCTTGAAAGGGCAGCTTCTGAGAGAGCTCTCTCAGCCCCACCCACAGGGTGACTTTTTTGGGGGGAGAAGATATAGGAAATTGTAAGCCGCTCTGAGTCTCTGATTCAGAGAGAAGGGCGGGATATAAATCTGCAGTCTTCTTCTTCTTCGCTAAGCCAAGCCAAACCAGACAGTGGCTTGAAGAATGCACTTAAAGTTGCTTTCTTTCCACCTCCTTCCTTCCTTCCTCCCTCCCTCTCTTCCTTCCTTCTTTCCTCCCTCCTCCCTCTCTCCCTCCCTCCCTCTCTTCCTTCCTTCCCTCCCTCTCTCCCTCCCTCTCTTCCTTCCTTCCTTCCTCGCTCCCTCTCCCTCCCTCTCTTCCTTCCTCCCTCCCTCCCTGCCTCGCTCGCTCGCTCCCTCCCTCTCTTCCTTCCTTCCTCCCTCCCTCTCTTTCTTCCTCCCTCTCTTCCTCCCTCCCTCTCTCCCTCCCTCTCTTCCTTCCTTCCTCCCTCCCTCTCTTCCTTCCTCCCTCCCTCGCTCCCTCCCTCGCTCCCTCCCTCGCTCCCTCCCTCGCTCCCTCCCTCCCTCTCTCCCTCCCTTCCTCTCTTCCTTCCTTCCTTCCTTCCTTCCTTCCTTCCTTCCTTCCTTCCTCCCTCCCTCCCTCTCTTCCTTCCTTCTTTCCTCCCTCCTCCCTCTCTCCCTCCCTCCCTCTCTTCCTTCCTTCCCTCCCTCTCTCCCTCCCTCCCTCCCTTCCTTCCTTCCTTCCTTCCTTCCTTCCTTCCTTCCTTCCTTCCTTCCTTCCTTCCTTCCTTCCTTCCTTCCTTCCTTCCTTCCTTCCTTCCTCTCTCCCTCCCTCCCTCCCTCTTGTGGCTCTCCAACATCTGACATTTATTCTATGCAACTCTTATGTTAAGCAAGTTTGGCCACCCCTGGTATAATGCCATAGAATCCACCCTCCATTGCAGCCATTTTCTTCAGGGGAACTAGTCTCTGAAATCGGTTGTAAGTCAGGGAGATCTCCAGCCCTCGCCTGGAGGCCGATGACCTTGACTTGGAGACCGTCCTGCTTAGATGCACGGCAGCCGTCCGGATCTCTCAGTTCATGCCCCAGAGTCACTTGTGGGCAGGTTGTGTGACTGCCGTGTGCCTGTACAATTGTGTGAATACAGCCCACTGAAAGTATATCCCTTAATGATGGGGCAGAAGGGGAACCTCCCCCTTGGTGACTGGACTCCAGCCAAAGCACTAAAGGCTCTCTACCCTGCTGGAAATTCACAGTTTGGATATTCCCCTGCGGGTGCTAACAGCATCTTCTGCAGCCCCGGAAACGCGGGGCGGGTCTCTGCTCGGCAAGGCAATTACCCCGCCATCCAGCCCCCAGGCGGAGAAGGCCAAGGCGTTCTTCGGAGTGATTGAAGAGTTTAATAAAGGCGCTGTTGAGATCCAGGGCTGAGGGCTTCGATATGATCCAGGTGCATTATTAATTCCGTGCCACCCTGGGAGTGCTTCTCTCTTCTAGCAAAAGCATGTGGGGAGAAGGGAGGGGGGAGCAGAGGGGTGGGCTGCACCGCTTGGAGTGTGCTCTTGCGTTTGCACATCACTAGGGCGAGACTCACAGAGACTGTCCGGCGCACAACTTGCACGCTAGGGTTGCCGGCACTTGGGCGGGCCCCGAGATCTCTTGCTATCGCAACTGATTTCCACACAATAGAGTTCAACTCCCCTGGAAGTAGAAGAAGAAGATAATGGATTTATATCCTGCCTTATACTCTGAATCTGAGAATCTCAGAGCGGTCACACAATCTCTTTAACTCCCCCCCTCCCCCACAACAGACACCCTGTGAGGTGGGTGAACATATGAACTAGGGTTGCCAAGTACAATTTAAGAAATATCTGGGGACTTTGGGGGTGGAGCCAGGAGACTTTGGGGGGTGGAGCCAAGATCAAAGCTGTGACAAGCATAATTGAACTCCAAAGGGGGTTCTGGCCATCACATTTCAAGGGACGGCACACCTTTTCAATGCCTTCCTTCCATAGGAAATAATGGATAGGGGCACCTTCTTTTGGGGCTCATAGAATTGGACCCCCTGGTCCAATCATTTTGAAACTTGGAGGGCATTTTGGGGAGAGGCACTAGATGCTATACTGAAAATTTGGTGCATTTCCCCCAAAAAACAGCCCCCCCAGAGCCCCAGATACCCGCAGATCAATTCTCCATGATTTTCTATGGGAATAAATCTCCCTAGGGAATAACAGAGTTCCCAGCAGATATTTCCCTCCCCTCCCCCCGCTTTCAGATGACCCTGAAGCAGGGGGAGGGCCTCCAAACCGGGGGATCCCCTGCCCCCACCTGGGGATTGGCAACCCTAATATGAACATATGAAGCTGCCTTCTACTGAATCAGACCCTGGGTCCATCAAAGTCAGTATTGTCTACTCAGACTGGCAGCGGCTCTCCAGGGTCTCAAGCTGAGGTTTTTCACACCTACTTGCCTGGACCCTTTTTAGTTGGAGATGCCGGGGATTGAACCTGGGACCTTCTGCTTCCCAAGCAGACGCTCTGCCACTGAGCCACCGTGGGGCTGGGAGGGCTCTCACCGTGGGGCTGGGAGAGCTTTCAAGGACAGCTCTGCGAGAGCCATGGCTGACCCAAGGCCATTCCAGCATGTGCAAAAGGAGGAGTGCGGAGTCAAAATCGGTTCTCTCAGATAAGAGTTCACGCACTTAACCGCTACACTAAACTGGCTCTCAAATCACTACACCAAAATGGCTGCTTTGGAGGGTGGATTCTGTGGCATTTATGCCTTGCTGAGACCCCTTCTCTCCCCAACCCCCACCCACCCCAAATAACTAGGAATTTCCCTGCCCAGACCTGGTCGCTGTACTTGCAAAGGGAAGGCTGAGTTACGCCGTTAAATCCCTTGCCACAGTCAAGAGATTTAGGGTGTTAGGGTTGCCAAGTCCAATTCAAGAAATATCTGGGGGCTTTGGGGGTGGAGCCTGGAGACTTGGGGGTGGAGCCAGAAGACTTTGGGGGTGGAGTGAGCAAGGGTGTGACGAGCATAATTGAGCTCCAAAGTAGGGTTGCCAATCCCCAGGTGGGGGCAGGGGATCCCCCAGTTTGGAGGCCCTCCCTCCGCTTCAGGGTCGTCAGAAAGCGGGGGGAGGGGAGGGAAATGTCTGCTGGGAACTCTATTTTTCCCTATGGAGACTTATTCCTATAGGAAATAATGGAGAATTGATCCGTGGGTATCTGGGGCTCTGGGGGGGGGGCTGTGTTTTGAGGTAGAGGCACCAAATTTGCAGCATGGCATCCAGAAAGTTTCACAAAGCGTGGACTAGGGGGTCCAATTCTATGAGCCCCAAAAGAAGGTGGCTCTATCCTTCATTATTTCTAATGGAGGGAAGGCATTTAAAAGGTGCGCGGTCCCTTTGAACGTGATGGCCCGAACTCCCTTTGGAGTTCAATTATGTTTGTCACACCCTTGCTCCTGGCTCCGCCCCCAAAGTCTCTTGGCTCCGCTCAAAGTCCCCAGATATTTCTTGAATTGGACTCAGCAACCCTACTCCAAAGGGAGTTCTGGCCATCACATTTAAAGTACGGAATTGCACCACATTTATAGTATTCCATTGTCCCCATTTCACAATTTCTTCTTTTCTAGGTGAATTTTTCACAATCAAGAAATGGCAAGAAAGCTTCAAAGCATTAACCTAGTGCAACAGCTCAAAACAGGGACAATGGAGTAGTATCCCATCCACTCAATATCTCCTGTGCATTGTTGTGTGGAAAATTTTATGCTTCAATGCAGTTGGAAACATCATTGGAAGATCTGTCTTCGCTATTATTGGTCAGGAAATTCTGGGACTTTCCTTCCTTCATTGGACCTTATGGACTTTATTGAAAGGTGGTTCATCTCACTATGTGAAGTTCCCATTTTGTTATTCGTTTCATGTGGTTTACTTTCTATTACAAAGGTAAAGGTCGTCCCCCTGTGCAAGCACCAGTCGTTTCCGACTCTGGGGTGACGTTGCTTTCACAACGTTTTCACAGCAGACTTTTTACGGAGTGATTTGCCATTGCCTTCCCCGGTCATCTACGCTTTCCCCCCCAGCAAGCTGGGGACTCCTTTGACCGACCTTGGAAGGATGGAAGCCTGAGTCAACCTTGAGCCGGCTACCTGAAAACCCAGCTTCCACCGGGGATCAAACTCAGGTCGTGAGCAGAGCTTAGGACTGCAGTTTTTAAATGCCTTTCTCCCGTAGGAAATAATGAAGAAGAGGGGCACCTTCTTTGGGGGCTCGTAAAATTTGTTTTGAAACTTGGGGGGTATTTTGGGGAGAGGCACTGGATGCTATACGGAAAATTTGGTGCCTCTACCTCAAAAAACAACCCCCCCCCCCGAGGCCCCGATACCTCCAGATCAATTCCCCATTATACCCTATGAGAATCGATCTGCACATAGGGAAAAAGGAAGTGCCCAGCAGACATTTCACTTCCCCCTAGTTTCTGGCGACTCTGAAGCATCTCTACTCATGAGTTGCTGCCAACTTCTTCCAAGTAGCACAGATACCCCATCCCAAGAGGAGCAGCTACGGAGAAGAGGCGGCAGCAGCGCAGCCTCCCCCCGCTTCCGTTTTTTTGGGGAGCGGGGGAAGAGGCTGGAAAAACTGGGGTCCCCCGCCGGGGCGGGAGGGTTGGGAAGCCTAGGTGGGAAGGAGCCTGGGAAAGCGGGAAAAACCCTGGGGATTGGCAAGCCCAGCTGCGGGATTCAAATCCCTGCAGCCCAGGACCAATCACAAGCCTCTGCCGGTTTGAATGACCCAATAATGTGCTTGCGTGGGAACCCAGAGATGTATATAAGTTTGGCCAGTGGGCCCAAAGTAGGGTTGCCAAGTCCAATTCAAGAAATATCTGGGGACTTTGGGGGTGGAGCCAGGAGACATTGAGGGCAGAGCCAGAAGCAAGGGTGTGACAAGCATAATTGAACTCCAAAGGGAGTTCTGGCCATCACATTTAAAGGGACGGCACATCTTTTTAAATGCCTTCCTTCCATAGGAAATAATGAAGGATAGGGGCACCTTCTTTTGGGGTTCATAGAATTGGACCCCCTGGTCCAATCTTTTTGAAACTTGGGAGGTATTTTGGGGAGAGGCACTAAATGCTATACTGAAAATTTGGTGCCTCTATCTCAAAAAACAGCCCCCCCCAGAGCCCCCGATACCCACTGATCAATTCCCCATCATTCCCTATGGGAATCGTTCATGGAGGTGCATGATGGTTGTGGGGGCGGGGCTTCCCCCACCGGCCAGCTGGCTGGGGGAGGGGGGAAGCCTGTAAAACCGGGGGATCCCCCTCTGTGACCTGGGGAGTGGGAAGCCTACCCCAAAGCCAGTCTTGTAATGTGACCTTGTGCTATGTCACTCCTATTAAAAGAGCTTGTTATCATTACTCTGAGACTCTGCCACGCATAGAACCCACTATATTATACTCTGAAGGGTGAGGTGGCCGCTTTTGGCTTGAAAGTGGCGGGGTGGCACTAAAGCACTGTGCTCTTTGGAGGCTTCTAAGGAAACCGCTGAAGAGTGCAGGGGCTAAGCAACGCCTTCCCAGGAAGGGGCAAGGGGAGTATGGGGATGCTCTGTGGTGCCCCCAGGTGGGGAAGCATCCTAGGCAACTGCCTACCCTGCCTACCCTGGGGTTGGACTAAATGACCCTGGAGGTCCCTTCCAACTCTAGGATTCTATTAGGAAGAACTTCCTGACCGGTTAGAGCGATTCCTCAGTGGAACAGGCTTCCTTGGGAGGTGGTGGGCTCTTCTTCTTGGAGGTTTTGAAACAGAGGCTAAATGGCCATCAGACAGCGATGAAGATCCTGTGGATTTAGGGGGAGGGGTTTGTGAGTTTCCTGCATGGTGCAGGGGGTTGGACTAGATGGCCCTGGAGGTCCCTTCCAACTCTAAGATTCTATTAGGAAGAACTTCCTGACAGTTAGAGTGGTTCCTCAGTGGAACAGGCTTCCTCCTCGGGAGGTGGTGGGCTCTCCTTCCTTGGAGGTTTTTGAAACAGAGGCTAGAGGGCCATCTGACAGCAATGAAGATCCTGTGAATTTAGGGGGAGGTGTTTGTGAGTTTCCTGCATTGTGCAGGGGGTTGGACTAGATGGCCCTGGAGGTCCCTTCCAACTCTGTGATTCTATTTAAAGAGTTTCCGGCTCAACATTAGGACGAACTTCCTGACCGTTAGAGCGATTCCTCTGTGGAACAGGCTTCCTTGGGAGGTGGTGGGCTCTTCTTCCTTGGAGGTTTTGAAACAGAGGCTAAATGGCCATCTGACAGCGATGAAGATCCTGTGGATTTAGGGGGAGGGGTTTGTGAGTTTCCTGCATGGTGCAGGGAGTTGGACTAGATGGCCCTGGAGGTCCCTTCCAACTCTAAGATTCTATTAGGAAGAACTTCCTGACTGTTAGAACGGTTCCTCAGTGGAACAGGCTTCCTCCTCGGGAGGTGGTGGGCTCTCCTTCCTTGGAGGTTTTTGAAACAGAGGCTAGAGGGCCATCTGACAGCAATGAAGATCCTGTGAATTTAGGGGGAGGTGTTTGTGAGTTTCCTGCATTGTGCAGGGGGTTGGACTAGATGGCCCTGGAGGTCCCTTCCAACTCTGTGATTCTATTTAAAGAGTTTCCGGCTCAACATTAGGACGAACTTCCTGACCGTTAGAGCGATTCCTCTGTGGAACAGGCTTCCTTGGGAGGTGGTGGGCTCTTCTTCCTTGGAGGTTTTGAAACAGAGGCTAAATGGCTATCTGACAGCGATGAAGATCCTGTGGATTTAGGGGGAGGGGTTTGTGAGTTTCCTGCATGGTGCAGGGAGTTGGACTAGATGGCCCTGGAGGTCCCTTCCAACTCTAAGATTCTATTAGGAAGAACTTCCTGACAGTTAGAGTGGTTCCTCAGTGGAACAGGCTTCCTCCTCGGGAGGTGGTGGGCTCTCCTTCCTTGGAGGTTTTTGAAACAGAGGCTAGAGGGCCATCTGACAGCAATGAAGATCCTGTGAATTTAGGGGGAGGTGTTTGTGAGTTTCCTGCATTGTGCAGGGGGTTGGACTAGATGGCCCTGGAGGTCCCTTCCAACTCTGTGATTCTATTTAAAGAGTTTCCAGCTCAACATTAGGACGAACTTCCTGACTGTTAGAGCGATTCCTCTGTGGAACAGGCTTCCTTGGGAGGTGGTGGGCTCTTCTTCCTTGGAGGTTTTGAAACAGAGGCTAAATGGCCATCTGACAGCAATGAAGATCCTGTGGATTTAGGGGGAGGGGTTTGTGAGTTTCCTGCATGGTGCAGGGGGTTGGACTAGATGGCCATGGAGGTCCCTTCCAACTCTAAGATTCTATTAGGAAGAATTTCCTGACGGTTAGAGTGGTTCCTCAGTGGAACAGGCTTCCTCCTTGGGAGGTGGTGGGCTCTCCTTCCTTGGAGGTTTCTGAACAGAGGCTAGAGGGCCCTCTGACAGCAATGAAGATCCTGTGAATTTAGGGGGAGGTGTTTGTGAGTTTCCTGCATTGTGCAGAGGGTTGGACTAGATGACCCTAGAGGTCCCTTCCAAATCTATTAATCTATGATTCTATACTCCCACATTCTGGCCCTGAGAAAGAGAGAAGAAAGCAGACTTGGTTGCGGGCCTGAGAGGAACATTTGACACCCCTGAAATAAGGGAACATCTCTAAATTATAAAATTCTAACTGGATAGCAAAGACTGGGGTTAAAGCTCTCTGAGCAACGGTCACGCCTCTTGAAGCGCCGTTACCACCTTCGTTCCGATGGACCACAAAATCTTCTGTCCCGCTTCCCCAGGGCTGGAATTCTAGCAGGATCTCCTTTGCATATTAGGCCACACACCCCTGAGGCAGCCAATCCCCCAAGAGCTTTCAAAAAAAGAGCCTTGTATGCTCTTGAAGGATTGGCTACCTCAGGGGTGTGTGGCCTGATATGCAAAGGAGATCCTGCTAGAATTCCACTCCTGCGCTTCCCCGGGGAATGCTAGGTGTGGGGCGCCAGCTGCAGGGACCCGAAAAGTGAAGTCGCAGAGGGGGAAAGCTGGGCAATGGGGCCAGCCTCAGCTCAGCTGGCTTGGTTTATGACATCAGCGGTCCAGTGACTGGGGTCTTCCCTCCAGACTGCCAGATCCCCTCTGGCTGCGAGGTGGCAGGCAAACTCTCCTGCTGCCCGATGACTGGGCCACGGACTCCGACACAAGGACACGGGCGCGGCTAACATCCGATGCGGAGCTCTCTCTAGGAGAGAGGTGAGTCCCTTCCCTCTTGCCTCAGCCATAATTCAGGGGATGAGGACCTTACACACACGCAGGGGGTCCCCGGTTCAATCCCCGGCATCTCCGGTCGAAAGGATCGAGTAGGAGTTGATACGAAAGATCTGAGACCCCGGAGAGCCACTGCTGATCAGAGTTATGAGGGCTGGATCTGACATAAAGGAGACCTTGTCTGGCCGGGCCGCAGATGTCACAAAACGTAATGCCAGGTAGCAGAGATATCAGATTTCTGAAGGACACCGACAAACACAATTTAAGATTTTTCAGACCTTCAAATATGCTTAAAAGGTTAGCGCTCTTGCAATATTTATAAAGGACACAGACAAACACCATTCAAGATTTTACAAGACTTTGTATATGCTTAAAAGGTTAGCGCTCCTGCAATATTTTGCTGATTCGTTTCTGGTAACGGACGCCTCTCGCTCCGAATGATTGCACCAATGCCCCGAAGTTTGTGTATCAATAATATCCGTTGCAATACAGACAGAACGCACAGGGACTCAGTTCCGGCTGGCTTGGCGTCAGGGGGGGTGGCCTAATCTGCAGATGAGTTCCTGCTGGGCTTTTTCGACAAAGCCCCGCACAAAACAATGGTGACGTCAGGGGGTGCGGCCTAATATGCAAATGAGCTCCTGCTGGGCTTTTTTGACCAAAAAAAGCGCTGAATACAAATATTGTTTTTCAACCTCTAAGATTGTTTTTGCTCTGATAGTATTTCCACAGTGCTACGACTAGTCTTTTCCCCTATAATAATTACACTGTGGTCCTGCTGTCTTGTTTATAACCTGGAGACCTCCAGTATTATAACTATTCTCCAGGTGACAGAGATCAGTGGGGGGTCGGGGACCCCCCGGTTTGGAGGCCTTCCCCCCACTTCAGGGTCATCAGAAAGCGAGGAGAGGGGGGAGGGAAATATTTGCTGGACACTCCATTATACCCTATGGAGACTGATCCCTATAGGGTATAATGGAGAATTGATCTGAAGGTATCTGCTGCTCTGGGGGTATTTGCCGCTGTTTCTTTGAGGCAGAGGCCCCAAATTTTCAGCATAGCATCGGGCACCTCTGTGCAAAATACCGTCCAAGTTTCAAAAACGTCGGCGCAGGGGATCCAATTCTATGATCCCCCAAAGAATGTGCCCCTATCCTTCATTATTTCCAGTGGTGGGAAGGGATTTAAAGGGGGTGCAGTCCCTTTAAACGTGATGGCCAGAAATCCCTTCGGAGTTCAGTTATGCTTGTCTGAACCTTGCTCCTGGCCCCACCCCCAAAGTCCCCTGGCTCCACCCCCAGGGGTCCCAGATATTTCTTGAATTGGGACTTGGCAGGCCTAATTTCCCTGGAGAAAACAACTGCTTTGGAAGGTGGACTCTATGGAATGATGCTCCACTGAGGTCCTTTCCCTCAAACCCCGCCCTCCACAGGTTCCACCCCCCAGACCTCCAGGAATGCAAAGCTCAAATACTACCTATAATTCCTGGAGATCTCCATCTCCCAGCTGGAGGTTGCCACCAGCCCAATTTGCTTTTGATTCTTCCCCAGCGCTCAAGGCCAAGTCTTCTAGTTGAAAGCGAGATGCTGGACGAAATGAGTCAAAGAAAGCTATCCGGGGCTCTTTTTTTTTTTTTTTTTAAAGAAAAAGCCCAGCGGGAAGTCATTTGCCTATCAGGCCACACCCCCTGACATCACCATTGTTTCCACACAGGGCTTTTCTTGGGTAGCAAAAGGCCCAGCAGGAACTTATTTGCATATTAGGCCACACCCCAAGGCAGCCGGAATTGCGTTTGTGCTAAAACAAAAAAGCCCCGAAACTATCAAACGTTCAGCCTCTCTGGTTCGGACTAGTGAGAGGTCTCCAGGGTAAGAAGTAGAGAGAAGTCTTTCTCAACACTGCCAAGAGTTTTTATTTGGAAATACCTTTATTTGGAAATGAACCTTTGAAGAAGTGAGCCGTGACTCGCAAAAAGCTCCTCCCCGGCCACAAATGTTGTTAGTCTTTAATGTGCTGCTGGACTCTGGCTCTTTCCATAGAATCATAGATTCATCGAGTTGGAAGGGACCTCCAAGGCCATCGAGTCCAGGGGTAGCCAAACTGTTTTGCCGCAGGTGGCTCTTTCACACCTATTGCGTGGCTCTCAAAGCCCCCACTGCCCTGGCTCGGAGAAGGCATTTGTCTCTTTAAATCACAGTTCCAAGCCAAGCCATCCAGTGGCTTTAGATACATTCTCCAAGTTGCTTTCTTTCCACCTCTCCCTTCCTCTCTTCTCCCCAGCTATTTTCCTTCCTTCCTTCCTTCCTTCCTTCCTTCCTTCCTTCCTTCCTTCCTTCCTTCCTTCCTTCCTTCCTTCCTTCCTTCCTTCCTTCCTTCCTTCCTTCCTTCCTTCCTTCCTTCCTTCTGGGTTTGATTCCCCACTCCTCCACTTGCAGCTGCTGGAATGGCCTTGGGTCAGCCATAGCTCTCTTATCTGGGAGAACCAGGTTTGATTCCCCACTCCTCCACTTGCAGCTGCTGGAATGGCCTTGGGTCAGCCATAGCTCTCTTATCTGGGAGAACCAGGTTTGATTCCCCACTCCTCCACTTGCAGCTGCTGGAATGGCCTTGGGTCAGCCAGAGCTCTCTTATCTGGGAGAACCAGGTTTGATTCCCCACTCCTCCACTTGCAGCTGCTGGAATGGCCTTGGGTCAGCCATAGCTCTGATAGAGGTTGTCCTTGAAAGGGCAGCTGCTGTGAGAGTCCTCTCAGCCCCACCCATCTCACAGGGTGTCTGTTGTGGGGGGAGAAGATGTAGGACAGGGGTGGCCAATGGTAGCTCTCCAGATGTTTTTTTGGCTACAACTCCCATCAGCCCCAGACATTAGCCATGCTGGCTGGGGCTGATGGGAGTTGTAGGCAAGAAACATCTGCAGAGCTACCGTTGGTCACCCCTGATGTAGGAGATTGTAAGCTGCTCTGAGTCTCTGATTTAGAGAGAAGGGCGGGGTATAAATCTGCAATTCTTCTTCTTCTTCCTCCCTCCCTCTCTCCCTGCCTCCCTCCCTCCCTTCCTTCTTCCCTCCCTCCCTTCCTGCAATTCTTCTTCTTCTTCTTCTTCTTCTTCTTCTTCTTCTTCTTCTTCTTCTTCTTCTTCTTCTTCTTCTTCTTCCTCTCTTCCTCCCTCCCTTCCTTCTTTCCTCCCTCCCTCCTTCCTTCCTTCCTCCCTTCCTCCTTCCTTCCTCTCTTCCTTCCTTCCTCCCTCCCTCCCTCTCTTCCTTCCTCCCTCCCGCTCTCCCTCCCTTCCTTTCTCTCCCTCCATTCCTCTCTCCCTCCCTCCCTCCCTCCTTTCTTTCCTCCCTCCCTCCCTTCCTCCTTTCCTTCCTCCCTCCCTTCCTCTCTCCCTCCCTCTTTCCCTCCCTCCCTCCCTTCCTTCCTCTCTTTCTCTCTCTCCCTCCCTCCCTCCCTTCCTCCCTCCCTTCCTTCCTTCCTTCCTCCCTTCCTTCCTTCCTTCCTTCTTGCAACTCTCAAACATCTAACATTTTTTCTATCTGGCTCTTATGTTAAGCAAGTTTGGCCACCCCTGATCTAGTCCAAGCCCCTGTGGAACGCAGGAAATCCCCCAAGGCCTCCTCCCCAGACACGCCCAGTGGCCCCTGCAGGCTCCATGCCCAGAAGATGCCAATAAAACCTCCAGGATCTGAGCTGGAGAAAAATTACTGCTTGACCCCAAGGGTGACCAGCATTTCCCTGGGTGGGGGATGTGGGGGGGGGGTGTTAAGTGTTCCGTTGTCTGCTGATGCTGGCAAAGCCCCCGGCCATCGCAGTAACCTCCTGGTTCTGTCCCCATGCGCAGGGGCTCCTCCAGCATGGCTCACCAGATGCCGCCACCGCCGCAGCCCATGCCGAACCTCTCCATCCCCTGCTACAAGATGCCGAAGCCGGCTTCCGAGGAGGGGCTGCTGCAGAGCTTCCTGGGAGGCATCCGGATGGTGCTCAGTGTCTTCCTCTTCCTGGGGGTCTGCGCCTTCTCGGCCTACATCGGGCTGCTGTGCGTGGCCCTCCTGATCGGTGCCGTCCAGGTCTTCTTCACCTCCCTCGTCCCCTCGGCCCTCCTCATCCTCCAGTTCCTGCTCTCCGCTTTGCTCCTCCTCTTCTGCTTGCAGTGGATGAGCGAACTCCTGTCCCAGCAATTCCAGGCCCACTAGCAGCCTGCCGGAGCTCTCCCCGTCTGCGGCGCCGTGAAGGAGGAGGTCTCTCCGCTGTCTCCCGTCTTCCTTGGCTGGTTGGAGCTCAACGGGAAGGCCTGGGGTCAGGGGCTTCTTTTCCTCTCCCTCAAATAAAAGTCCAAGGGCAACCGACCAATTAAGAGCATTTATTTCATTCACCCTGTGACGGAACGGCCCTGTTTTGCCTACCAGACCCCGTTCCCCTTTTTGGAGGGAGCTATTTCTCCTCCGGCCACTTGGGCTCGCTGCCACCACCTGCTCAGTCTAGGGGTTCAGATTGAGAGGAACAGGACTCCCAATCCCCCTCTCCAGCTCTGAGGCCAGGCCTCAAGGTCCTCTGCCACCCTGTACTTGGGTATCACAGAGACCACAGCACTTCTTCGGGGAACCCCTGGAGGATTGGCACCTTATCCAACCACAGGCCTTCCCCCTTTCCCCGGGGCCCCCTTCATAAAGCGTGGTCTAAAGCGGTTGGGGATCTATGTGGTACAAAGTTTGACTGCCAGCATTCAAAACAGTAAAAATATTTAATTAGAAGAGAAAAAGAAAAGAAAAGAAAAAAAACAAAAGCGGTTGCATGTAAAAGTTTAGCACAGCACCCGAGCAGCAACCAGAATGACAAATAAAAGGTGGATTTAAACGCATCCTCCCGTCTAAACTTGCCCTGCCTTGTGAATGACTTACTCGGTCTGACTGCCTGGGGTCCTCTTCCTCTTGAGTAGGCCTCTCCCACAGTCAGGAGCCCACAGACTGACAACCTCTCTCCTTGAGGGCCAGCTGAGAACTGAACTTTTCCCACCTCATTCCAATAAAACAAAAGAACTTCCTACCCCTCTAGGAGGCTTTCCCCCTAGAGTTGATGGTTTAACTCTGGAAGGGAGGGGGGGAGTGAAGGGAAGGCTAGCCCCCAAAGCCTGCCTAGCAGTTTTATGTTCCCTCCCAACCAAGCACCACCATTAACTAAGATGGCGTTTCTCCACATACCCAAAGGGTGATGAACACGTGGAATTCCCTGCACAGGAGGTGGCAGTGGCTGCAAGCATAGAGAGCTTCAAGAGGGGACTGGATCAACATCTGGAGCAGAGGTCCATCAGTGGCTATTAGCGACAAGGTATAGATGGAACTTAGGGTTGCCAAGTCCTCCCTGGCCTGGCGGGAGACTTTTTTTTTTGGTTGCATGCGTGGTGCGATGACGTCACTCACAAGTGACATCATCATGCCGACTGCTCTAGGCGTTTCCGGGGAAAACTCTATGGTTTTCCCAGACGCTCTAGCATTTTGGGAGGAGAAAACTCTATGGTACCTATTGTATCAAAGAGTTTTCCCTTCCAAAATGCCAGCGCGTCGGGGAAAACCATTGAGTATCCCCGGAAATGCCTAGAGCGACTAACGTGCGATGTCACCGGTGCGATGACATCACTTGCAGGTGACGTTGCCGCACCGGTGATGTCAGGGGAGGTTTCGCCTGCCAGCCCAATGTGGGCCGGCGGGTTGGGAACCTCCCAGGTGGGAGAACCCCCCGCCCGGCCCAGGGACTTGGCAGCCCTAACATTGGAACTCTCTGTCTGGCACAAGTGATGCTCTGTATTCTTGGTGCTTGGAGGGGGGGTAACAGTGGGAGGGCTTCTAGTGTCCTGGCCCCACTGATGGACCTCTTGATGGCAGTTGAGGTTTTTTTGGCCACTTTGTGACACAGAGTGTTGGACTGGATGGGCCAATGGCCCGATCCAATATGGCTTTCTCTTATGTTCTTATGCTCTCATTTCAGTGTCTGAGGAATTGAACTGTAGCCCATGAAAGAAGAAGAAGAAGAAGACTGCAGATTTATACCCCACCCTTCTCTGTGAATCAGAGACTCAGAGCAGCTTACAATGTCCTTTATCTCCTGCCCCCACAACAGACACCCTGTGAGGTGGGTAAGGCTGAGAGGGCTCTCACAGCAGCTGCCCTTTTAAAGACAACTCTGCGAGAGCTATGGCTCACCCAAGGCCCTTCCAGCAGCTGCAGGTGGAGGAGTGGGGAATCCAACCCGATTCTCCCAGATAAGAGAGCTATGGCTGACCCAAGGCCATTCCAGCAGCTGCAGGTGCAGGAGCGGGAAATCAAACCCGGTTCTCCCAGATAAGAGAGCTCTGGCTGACCCAAGGCCATTCCAGCAGCTGCAAGTAGAGGAGTGGGCAATCCAACCCGGTTCTCCCAGATAAGAGAGCTATGGCTGACCCAAGGTCATTCCAGCAGGTGCAAGTGGAGGAGTGGGCAATCCAACCCGATTCTCCCAGATAAGAGAGCTCTGGCTGACCCAAGACCATCCAGCAGGTGCAAGTGAAGGAGTGGGGAATCAAACCCGGTTCTCCCAGATAAGAGAGCTATGGCTGACCCAAGGCCATTCCAGCAGCTGCAAGTGGAGGAGTGGGGAATCCAACCCGGTTCTCCCAGATAGGAGAGCTATGGCTGACCCAAGGCCATTCCAGCAGCTGCAAGTGGAGGAGTGGGGAATGCAACCCAGTTCTCCCAGATAAGAGAGCTCTGGCTGACCCAAGGCCATTCCAGCAGCTGCAGGTGGAGGCGTGGGGAATCCAACCTGGTTCTCCCAGAAGAGTCCGCACACTTAACCACAACACCTACCTGGCTCTCCTACCACTGCACCAAACTGGCTCTCATACTGAAAGCTCATACTGAAGTGAATGCAATGGCTTTTTTTGAGCAGGAACACAGTTCCGTCTGGCTTGGGGTCAGGGGTGCGTGGCCTAATATGCAAATGAGTTCCTGCTGGGCCTTCTCTACAAAAAAGCCCTGTGTGAAACAATGGTGATGTCAGGAGGTGTGGCCTAATATGCAAACGAGTTTCTGCTGGGCCTTCTCTATAAAAAAGCCAGGTGAAAAATGGTGATGTCAGGGGTGCGACCTAATATGCAAATGAGTTCCTGCTGGGCCTTCGCTACAAAAAAGCCATGTGTGAAACAATGGTGATGTCAGGGGGTGTGGCCTAATATCTAAATGAGTTCCTAATAGGCTTTTTCTACAAAAAAACCTTGTGTGAAACAATGGTGATGTCAGTGGGTGTGGCCTAATATGCAAATGTGCTCCTGCTGGGCCTTTTCTACAAAAAAGCCCTGTGTGAAACAATGGTGATGTCAGGGTGTGTGGCCTAATACCCAAATGAGTTCCTGCTGGGCTTTTGCTACAAAAAAGCCCGGTGTGAAACAATGGTAATGTCAGGGGGTATGGCCTAATATGCAAATGAGTTCCTGCTGGGCCTTCTCTACAAAAACACCCTGCGTGAAGCAATGGTGATGTCAGGGGGTGTGGCCTAATATGCATTTGAGTTCCGGCTGGGCTGTTTCTTAAAGAAAAAAGTCCTGAGTGAATGTTGCTGGGCTTTAAGGTGCCACTGGGCTTGCATTCTCTTTTGGTATAAAGGACTAATAGCACGGATCTCTTTGTAATCCTTTTGCTTAGGGTTAACAGCTCCCAGTTGGAAAATTCCTGGCAATTTGAGGGGTGGAGCCTGGAGGGGGTGGGGATGGGGGGGCATCAATGGGGTATAATGCCTTCAATTCCACCTTCCAAAGCAGCCATTTCCTCCAGGGGAACTGATCTAGGGTTGCTGAATTCCCTTGTTGTTTTGGTGGGGAAATCTGGGGAGTGTTCTGGGATGGGTGGGGATTTGATGCACAGTGTTTCCTCTTAGCTGAGTGAGCGTGAGCTGGCTCACAGATTTTCAGCCTCCAGCTCAAACGATTTTGTCTTAGCTCAGGAAAAATGGCCCCAGAGCAAACTAATGGATGCAGGAGCTCACAACTTGAATGCGAGGAGCTCACAAAGTAGATTTTTTGCTCACAAGACTCTGCAGCTTAGAGGGAACATTGGCATGCAGTGTACAGACAACACCCAGAAGTGACATCATTGTGTTGGCGATGTGAGGGTGACACTCTGGTTTTTGGGCGAAACTCTGTGGTAAATTTGCCCTCAAACCATAGAATTTTATCCAAAAAGCAGAGAGTCCCTGAGCAACATCCTCGATGTGATGCTGTCACTTCTCTGTTTAGGGGGCAGACAGCTTTTACCGTAGCAGGACCTTCTTTGCAGATTAGGCCACACACCCCTGATGTAGCCAGTCCTCCAATAGCTTTCCGGGCTCCTATTACACGGCCTGCTGTAAGCTCCAGGAGAAGACGGGCAACCCTAGGCCCTTCCCTGCGACTGGACAGCTGGTTGGCAAGAAGAAAAGGCCCCTGGAGCTGACAACCCCGATTTTACAGACACATCTTGTGACAATGTTCTTGAAGATGATGCCTGGAATTTCTCCACTGTGTCTAGGGTTGTCAAGTCCTCCACAGCCTCCAGCGGGGGATTTGTTTTGTGCGCGCTTCGGGTGCTGGCTGCTCTAGGCGTTTCCAGGAAAACTATGGTTTCCCGGACGCTCTAGCATTTGGGGAGGGAAAAACTCTATGGTGCCTATTGTACCATAGAGTTTTCCCTCCCAAATTGCTAGAGCATCCGGGAAAACCATAGAGGTCTCCTGGAAACACCTAGAGTGGCCGGTGCGCAACATCACAGGGGTGATGACGTCACTCGTGGGTGACGTCATTAAGACGGCGACGTTGGGGGATGTTCCCCCCGCCGGCTCAGTGAGGGCCGGCAGGTTGGGTACCTCCTAGGATCACCAAGTCTAATTCAAGAAATATCTGGGGACTTTGGGGGTGGAGCCAGGAGACTTTGGGGCGGAGCCAGGAGCAAGAGTGTGACACGCATAATTGAACTCCAAGGGAGATCTGGCCATCACGTTTAAAGGGACCGCACACCTTTTTAAATGCCTTCCTTCCACAGGAAATCATGAAGGATAGGGGCACCTTCTTTTGGGGCACATAGAATCGGACCTCCTGGTCCAATCGTTTTGAAACTTGGGGGGTAGTTTGGGGAGAGGCACTAGATGCTATACTGAAAATGTGGTGCCTCTACCTCAGAAAACAGCCCCCCCCCCGAGTCCCTGATACACGTGGATCAATTCCCCATTATTCTCTATGGGAATTGTTCTCCATAGGGAATAATTTCCCTCCCCCCCCATCACTTTCTGATGACCCTAAAGCTGGGGGGAGGTCCTCCAAATCTGGGGATTGGCAACCCTCTCTCTCTCTCACATACACACACACTTACTGGGTCTGGTTCCTCCACAACCACATCTGAAAACCACAGGGGCTAAGCTGCTCTCTGTCTCTCTCACACACACACGCACACTCTTAGTTGCTCTGAAACGGAAGCAAAACAAGCCGAGGGACTGTGTTGCTGACCCTTCCCATGAAGTACTTCCTGCTCAGCTTTAAAGGCACACACACACACATTTTGAAACGGACCTGTTTGCAGGTTTCTAAACCTGCCCAAGATCTAGAGCTGCATGGTGGCTGTGGGCGGGGTGGGGGGGAAGTCTGTAAAACTGGGGGATCCCTCTCTGGGACCTGGGGATCGGGAAGCCCAGTACCTCCGGGCTTGGCAGCCCTAACTCGGCAGCCTTAACTGTGTCTCCCCATTTCTCTCTTATCTTGCAGTCTTCCATGACTCCTGTGTGGCCGGGCAGGGAGATTTGTCCATGATGGTTAATAGAAATCATATTCTTGGTTAGGGTTGCCAATCCCCAGGTGGGGGCAGGGGATCCCCCGGTTTGGAGACCCTCCCCCCACTTCAGGGTCATCAGAAAGCGGGGGGAGGGGAGGGAAATGTCTGCCGGGAACTCTATTATTCCCTATGGAGATTTATTCCCATAGAAAATCATGGAGAATTGATCGGTAGGTATCTGGGGCTCCGGGGGAGGGGCTGTTTTTTGGGGTAGAGGCACCAAATATTCAGTATAGCATCTAGTGCCTCTCCCCAAAATACCCCCCAAGTTTCAAAAAGTTTGGACCAGGGGGTCCAATTCTATGAGCCCCAAAAGAAGGTGCCCCTATCCTTCATTATTTCCTATGGAAGGAAGGGATTGAACTCCCTTTGGAGTTCAATTATGCTTGTCACAGCCTTGATCTAGGCCCCACCCGTAATGTCTCCTGGCTCCACCCCCAAAGTCCCCAGATATTTCTTGAATTGGACTTGGCAACCCGATTCTTGGTCTTTCATCCCTCTCATTAGGGAGGACTGGCTAACAGCGTGGTTCGGCTGAAGCTGCAAAAAACGAGTGAAGGATGGCTTGAACTTGGGAAGCACAAACCGAAACCCTGTACCTCCAATATTAGAGGCATAAGACGGCACCCAGGTCTGGCTAGGGCTCCAGCTATGGTTGCCGGGTCTAGGTTAGAAAATCCCTGGAGACTTTGGGGGCGGAGCCTGGAGAGGGTGGGGTTTGGGGAGGGGAGGGGCCTCAGCAGGCTACAACACCACAGAGCCCACCCTTCAAAGCAGCCTCTTTCTCCAGGGGAGCTGAACTCCACCGGCTGGAGATCAGTAGTAAAACTGGGAGATCTCCAGGCCCCACCTGGAGGCTGGAAACCCTAGTTCCAGCTCCAGCTTGGAGAATTCCTGCAGATTTAGGGGTGCATCCTGGGGAAGAAGAAGAAGATATTGGATTTATATCCCGCCCTCCACTCCGAAGAGTCTCAGCGGCTCACAATCTCCTTTCCCTTCCTCCCCCACAACAGACACCCTGTGAGGTAGATGAAGATATTGGATTAATATCCCACCCTCCACTCCGAAGAGTCTCAGAGCGGCTCATAATCTCCTTTCCCTTCCTCCCCCACAACAGACTCCCTGTGAGGTAGATGAAGATACTGGATTTATATCCCGCCCTCCACTCCGAAGAGTCTCAGAGCGGCTCACAATCTCCTTTCCCTTCCTCCCCCACACAGACACCCTGTGAGGCAGATGAAGATATTGGTTTTATATCCCGCCCTCCACTCTGAAGAGTCTCAGAGTGGCTCACAATCTCCTTTACCTTCCCCCTCCCCACAACAGACACCCTGTGAGGTAGATGAAGATATTGGATTTATATCCCACCCTCCACTCCGAAGAGTCTCAGAGCGGCTCACAATCTCCTTCACCTTCCCCCCCCCCCCACAACAGGCACCCTGTGAGGTGGGTGGGGCTGAGAGGGCTCTCACAGCAGCTGCCCTTTCAAGGACAACCTCTGCCAGAGCTATGGCTGACCTAAGGCAATTCCAGCAGGTGCAAGTGGAGGAGTGGGGAATCAAACCCGGTTCTCCCAGATAAGAGTCCGCACACTTAACCACTACACCAAACTGTTTCCCACCAAACTGGGAGACTCCTAGGGGTGGAATTCTAGCAGCAGCAGAAGAAGATATTGGATTTATATCCCGCCCTCCACTCTGAAGAGTCTCAGAGCGGCTCACAATCTCCTTTACCTTCCTCCCCCACAACAGACACCCTGTGAGGTGGGTGGGGCTGAGAGAGCTCTCACGGCAGCTGCCAGAGCTATGGCTGACCTAAGGCCATTCCAGCAGGTGCAAGTGGAGGAGTGGGGAATCCAACCCGGTTCTCCCAGATAAGAGAGCTCTGGCTAACCCAAGGCCATTCCAGCAGGTGCAAGTGGAGGAGTGGGGAATGAAACCCGGTTCTCCCAGATAAGAGAGCTATGGCTGACCTAAGGCCATTCCAGCAGGTGCAAGTGGAGGAGTGGGGAATCAAACCCGGTTCTCCCAGATAAGAGTCCGCACACTTAACCACTACACCAAACTGTTTCCCACCAAACTGGGAGACCCCTAGGAGTGGAATTCTAGCAGCAGCAGAAGAAGATATTGGATTTATATCCCGCCCTCCACTCCGAAGAATCTCAGAGCGGCTCACAATCTCCTTTACCTTCCTCCCCCACAACAGACACCCTGTGAGGTGGGTGGGGCTGAGAGAGCTCTTACAGCAGCTGCCCTTTCAAGGACAACCTCTGCCAGAGCTCTGGCTGACCCAAGGCCATTCCAGCAGGTGCAAGTGGAGGAGTGGGGAATCAAACCCGGAGAAGAATCAAAAGAATCAAAAGCAAGTGAAGCTGGTGGCAACCTCTAGGTGGAAACTGGAGATCTCCTGGAAAGACAACTGGTTTCCGTGGAGAAAGTGCCTTCCCTCCTCAAACCCCGCCCTTCCCAGGCTCCACCCCCCAAATCTCCAGGAATCTCCCTACATCAAATTGGTAACCCTCTAAGCCAGGGGTGTTGAAATCATTTGTTATGAGGGCCGGATCTGACATCAATGAGACCTTGTCGGGCTGGGCCGTGTGTGTCATAAAATGTAATGCCCGGTAGCAGAGAGATAAACTTTATAAAGGACAGACAAGCACAATTAAAGATGTTTTTAAGAAAAACAAACCAAAACATGCTTAAAACATTAGCACTTGTTGGTCTTAAAGGTGTTTTCTTTGTATCTCTCCCACGCGATCCAGGGAACTGGGCAAAGGAAGCTCTGGCTCTTTCCTTCCTTCCCCTGGGGACCAGGAGACGGAGGAGCCTCAGCCAATAGAAGGAAGAGAAGCTTGACTCAGTAGCTCTGCTGTGCGATTGAGAGAGTCTGGCAAAGCAAGCTCTCGTTCCTTGCCTTCCTCCCCAAGGGATGAGCCTCAGCCCATGGAGAAAGTAGAGATTTTGTTCTGTAGCTCCTGTGCGATTGAGCAAGCCTGGCAAAGCAAGCTGTGATGCAGAAGGAAGCAAAAGAGAGGGAGAAGCAAGCAGATGACAGACAGTTGCTTGGAGACCTGATAGGAGCCCTCCAGAAGCCAGGTTTGGCCCCCGTGCCACATGTTTGACACCCCTGGCCTAGGGCACCAGCCTTCCCGAGGCACCAAATTGGACACCTCTGTGTGACTCAGTGACGTTATCAGTTCGGTGGTGGGGGGAGGCAGAAGTTAGCCTTTCCTAGGGTGCCAGACAGTGTAGAGCTGGCCATGGCTCCACCCCCAATTTTCCAGGGATTTCCTAACATGAAATTGATAAGGCTGCCTACAAGAGAGCCAGTTTGGTGTAGTGGATAAGTGTGTGGACTCTTATATGGGAGAACCGGGTTTGATTCCTCACTCCTCCACTTGCACCTGCTAGCAGGGCCTTGGGTCAGCCAGAGCTCTCTTATCTGGAAGAACTGGGTTTGATTCCCCACTCCTCCACTTGCACCTGCTGGAATGGCCTTGGGTCAGCCATAGCTCTCTTATCTGGGAGAATCGGGTTGGATTCCCCACTCCTCCACTTGCACCTGGTGGAATGGCCTCGGGTCAGCCAGAGCTATCTTATCTGGGAGAACCGGGTTGGATTCCCCACTCCTCCACTTGCACCTGCTGGAATGGCCTTGGGTCAGCTAGAGCTCTCGCAGAGGTGTCCTTGGAAGGGCAGCTTCTGTCAGAGCTCCCTCAGCCCCACCCACCTCACGGGGTGTCTGTTGTGGGGGAGGAAGGGAAAGGAGATTGTGAGCCGCTCTGAGACTCTGATTCAGAGAGAAGAGTGGGGTATAAATCTACAGTCTCATTCTTCTTCCTCCACTTGCACCTGCTAGCATGGCCTTGGGTAGCCATAGCTCTGGCAGAGGTTGTCCTTGAAAGGGCAGCTGCTGTGAGAGCCCTCTCAGCCCCACCCACCTCACAGGGTGTCTGTTGTGGTGGAGGAAGGTAAAGGAGATTGTGAGCTGCTCTGAGACTCTTTGGAGTGGAGGGCGGGATATAAATCCAATATCTTCTTCTAAGCAGGGCTGTCTGCTGGAAACCCAAGTGGTGGTCTAACTGGACAAAGAAGAAGAGGCCCCCCCCCACAAGCCAGCCTGTCCATCTGGTCTCCTGGCTGCCCACCCTTAATTTGTGACATCATCGCCAACACCACCTTGCTGCCTCACCAGGATAATGGGACTTGGCACAGCGACAACCTGACTGGAAGGGGGGAGGCAGGAGATCTCAATGAGGGATTGAAAGAGCAGAGGTTGGAAGGGGACACCTTAAGGTTGACATGGCTCACGAAGACAGCAGCCGGTGAGTTCATGACAGGGATGTCAAACATGCAGCCCAGGGACCAAATCAGGCCCCTGAGCAACTGGCTGTCATCTGCTTCCTTCTCCCTCTCTCTTGCTTCCTTCTGCATCACAGCTTGCTTTGCCAGGCTTGCTCAATCGCACAGCAGAGCTACAGAGCAAAACCTCTGTTTTCTCCATTGACTGCGGCACCTCCCTTGGGGAAGAAAAGGAGGAAGGGGGGGAGGAGGCAGAGCTTGCTTTGCCAGGCTCTCTCAATCGCACAACGGAGCTACTGAGCCAAGTCTCTCTTCCTTCTATTGGGTGAGGCTCCTCCCCCTACTGTTCCCCCATGGAAGGAAGGAAAGAGCAAGAGTTTCCTTCACTCAGTTCCCTAGATCCCTTGGGAGAGATACAAAGAAAGCACCTTTAAGACCAACGAGTGCTAATGTTTTAAGCATGTTTTATTTTAAGTTTTTTAAAATATATATATATCTTTAATTGTGTTTGTCTGTGAACATATATGAACATATGAAGCTGCCTTATACTGAATCAGACCTTTGGTCCATCGAAGTCAGTATTGTCTTCTCAGACTGGCAGCGGCTCTCCAGGGTCTCAAGCGGAGGTTTTTCACACCTAGTTGCCTGGACCCTTTTTTGGAGATGCCAGGGATTGAACCTGGGACCTTCTGCTTCCCAAGCAGATGCCACCGTCCCTCCCCTGCTCTCCGGGGTCTTGAGCAGAGGTTTTTCACTCCTATTTGCCTGGACCCTTTTTTGGAGATGCCAGGGATTGAACCTGGGACCTTCTGCTTCCCAAGCAGATGCCACCATCCCTCCCCTGCTCTCCGGGGTCTTGAGCAGAGGTTTTTCACACCTAGTTGCCTGGACCCTTTTTTGGAGATGCCAGGGATTGAACCTGGGACCTTCTGCTTCCCAAGCAGATGCCACCATCCCTCCCCTGCTCTCCAGGGTCTCAAGCAGAGGTTTTTCACACCTATTTGCCTGGACCCTTTTTAGTTGGAGATGCCGGGGATTGAACCTGGGACCTTCTGCTTCCCAAGCAGATGCCACCATCCCTCCCCTGCTCTCCAGGGTCTCAAGCAGAGGTTTTTCACACCTATTTGCCTGGACCCTTTTTAGCTGGAGATGCCGGGGATTGAACCTGGGACCTTCTGCTTCCCAAGCAGATGCCACCATCCCTCCCCTGCTCTCCGGGGTCTTGAGCAGAGGTTTTTCACACCTATTTGCCTGGACCCTTTTTAGTTGGAGATGTCGGGGATTGAACCTGGGACCTTCTGCTTGCCAAGCAGATTGTCTACCACTGAGCCACCGTCCCTTTATAAAGTGTCCTTTATAAAGTTTATATTTCTGCTACCTGATCTTAACTAGGGACACCCATGGCCCGGTCCTACATGGCCCAGCCCAGCAAGGTCTCCTTTATGTCAGATCCGGCCCTCATAACAAATGATTTCAACAGCCCTGGGTCCTGTAGGTGCCCTTGTCCTTAGAGGTCTTCTCAGCGCCTTTGGAATTATTCAGAATGTAGAAGAAGACGACGACTGCAGATTTATACCCCGCCCTTCTGTCTCTGAATCAGAGACTCAGAGTGGCTTACAATCTCCTATATCAGGGGTGGCCGACAGTAGCTCTCCAGATGTTTTTTGCCTACAACTCCCATCAGCCTCAGCCATTGGCCATGCTGGCTGGGGCTGATGGGAGTTGTAGGCAAAAAAACATCTGGAGGGCTACTGTTGGCCACGCCTGTGCTATATCTTCTCGCCCCACACCCTGTGAGGTGCGTGGGGCTGAGAGAGCTCCCACAGCAGCTGCCCTTTCAAGGACAATGCCTGTGAGAGCTATGGCTGACCCAAGGCCATGCCAGCAGCTGCAAGTGGAGGAGTGGGGAATCAAACCCGGTTCTCCCAGATAAGAATCCACACCCTTAACCACTACACCAGTGTTTCACATTTGCAGGGTCGCGACCCAGTACCGGGCCATGGAAGCCTCAATACCAGGTCACAGGGGTGGCCCGACAGCCCCCTCCCCTCTCTATTTACCACGCTCCAGCCCCTGTCTCCGCACCTCAGAGAGTGCTACAGACACTGTGTGCTGGCCAGAAGTTTGGAAACATCAGAGAGGGTAAAGAAAGCTTCTGGCCGGCATGCAGTCTCTGTATCGGCGTGCAGTCTCTGTATCGGCGTGCAGTCTCTGAGCATCCTCCACCCTGACCATGGGGAAGGAACCGGGCCACAGAGGGGAAAAGTTTGGGAAACCCTGCACTACACCAAACTGGCTTTCTTTCATGCGCATGAACACTTCATCAGATGATGAAACGGGGCACAGCGAGCCTTTCCGATAACTTTTAAAACCAACAGACCCGAGTGATTTGCTGCCATCTCCCTGTGTCTATGTTCTCCCCAGGAAGACCGCTCCTCTGGAGGAGAAAGTTAACCTGAAAGTGCGCCGGGAGATGCCACCCCCCAAATCGTGTCCCGTGATCAGCTCCATCTCCGCCAGGCTCTGCAGGGCTGTCGAACGGATGCTGCTGCTGCTGGTGGTCCTGATCTACAGCATCTTCCTGCTCGAGATCCTCTTCCACGTGGTCATCTCCATCTCCGTCCCTCTCAGCGTCCTGAGGGACCACCTGCTCCCGGCCATGGTGCTCTTCCTGGATGCCCTGGCCCCAGCCACAGAGGTCTTCTGCAACGATGTCCTGGGAGCCCTCTTCGTCTTCTTCAGCGCCCTTCTGCTCCCCTTCACGGCCGGCTGCTGCTTACATCTGCTGCTGCTGCCCAGTTATTTTAAGCTGCTGAAACTCATGTGGTGAAGGACCAGGGGGATGGGGGACTTGGAGCTTCTCGTCAATACAAATGGCTTGCATTAACACTCCCTGTGAGGTCCTCGCTTCTTCCCTTCTGTTCTGCAAGCCCGGTTTGCACAGCTTTTCCCTACGAAGAAAGGTTGGCCGAGTGCAAGGTAATCTGTATTCTTGGTGCTTGGGAGGGGCAACAGGGTGAGGACTTCTAGCGTCTTGGCCCCACTGATGGACCTCTTAATGTCACCTGGATTTTTTTGGCCATTGTGTGACACAGTGTTGGACTGGAGGGGCCATTGGCCTGATTCAACATGGCTTCTCTTATGTTCTTATGTAACACAGAGTGTTGGACTGGATGTGCCATTGGCCTGATCCAACATGGCTTCTCCTATGTTCTTATGTGACACAGAGTGTTGGACTGGATGGGCCATTGGCCTGATCCAACATGGCTTCTCCTATGTTCTTATGTGACACAGGGTGTTGGACTGGATGGGCCGTTGGCCTGATCCAACATGGCTTCTCTTATGTTCTTGTGTCTAAAGCAGTGATGCTCTGTTTTCTTGGTGTTTGGGGGGCAGCTGAGGGAGGACTTCTATGGCCCCAATGAAGGTCCTCCTGATGGCATCTGGTTTTTTTTGGCCACTGTGTGACGCAGGGCGTTGGACTGGATGGGCTATTGGCTTGATCCAACATGGCTTCTCTTATGTTCTTATATTCTTATGTGACACAGAGTACTGGACAGGATGAGCCATTGGCCTGATTCAACATGGCTTCTCTTATGTTCTTGTGTCTAGAGCAGTGGTGCTCTGTTTTCTTGGTACTTGGGGGGCAACTGTGGGAGGGCTTCTGGAGTTCTGGCCCTACCAATCGACCTCCTGATTGCACCTGGGTTTTTTTGGCCACTGTATGACACAGAGTGTTGGATTGGATGGGCCATTAGCCTGATCCAATATAGCTTCTCTTATGTTCTTATGTTGAAGCACTTGGGACTCTTTTGAGGGGTGACATGATGGAGGTTGACAAGATTATGCAAGGGATAGAGAAGGTAGAGAAAGAACTCCTTTTCTCCCTTTCTCACAAGACAAGAACTCCCGGGCACTCCATGAAATTGCTGAGCAGTTGGGTTAGAATGGATAAAGGGAAGTCCTTCTTCACCAAAAGGGTGATTAACTCATGGAATTCACTGCCACAGGAGGTGGTGGCAGCTACAAGCATAGAGAGTTTCAAGAGGGGATTGGATAACCATCTGGAGCAGAGGTCCATCGGTGGCTATTAGCCACAAGGTATAGATGGAACTCTCTGTCTGGGGCAGTGATGCTCTGTATTCTTGGTGCTTAGGGGGGCACCAGTGGGAGGGTTTCTAGTGTCCTGGACCAGCTGGTGGACCTCCTGATGGCACCTGGGTTTTTTGGCCACTATGTGTGACAGAGTGTTGGACTGGATGGGCCATTGGCCTGATCCAACATGGCTTCTCTTAGGTTCTTACGAGTCTTCCTCCAATCCCTGCTGACCAGCCTCTGGGAGTCTTTGCCCCTTCATAGCTAGCAGCTGACTTTGGAATGGGCCTGACCTTCCGGCGAGAGCAGGACTAGAAGGGGCGGGAGCATCCGCCCACTCTCGTTTGTGACATCACCGGAAGGAAGCCTGACCAGCGTGTTCTTCTGGTGTCACCTGGGCAGAGGTGCCAGGCCACAGCCCTGGCTGACCATGGGTGACTGCTAGGCCCTGGCTGAAGGGATGCTTCCCCTCCACTGCAGCAGAAGCGGTGGGCAGAAGTAATGCTGGGCATTTGGCCCCATGGAACTGTGAGCGAGGTAGGGTTGCCAACTCCGCATTGGGGAATTCCTGGAGATTTGGAGGCGGAGACAGGGGAGGGGAGGTTCTGAGGAGGGGAGGGGCCACAGAGTCCACCATCCAAAGCAGCCAATTCCTCCAGGAGTAATTAAGTCAAAAATCACCAGAATAACAATAACACTTTTACACAATATAGTGTATATGCAACCTACATTTATCAAAATACATGCATAACAATAGTCATTATTAGTAACTTGTTAACCACTCATAGAATCATAGAACCATAGAGTTAGAAGGGACCGCCAGGGTCATCTAGTCCAACCCCCTGCACAGTGCAGAAAAATCACAAATACCTCCCCCTAAATTCACAGGATCCTCATTTCTGTCAGGTGGCCACCTAGCCTCTGTTTCAAAACCTCCAAGGAAGGAGAGCCCACCACCTCCCGAGGAAGCCTGTTCCTCTGAGGAAGCGCTCGAACGGTCAGGAAGTTCTTCCTAATAGAATCCTAGAGTTGGATGGGACCTCCAGGGTCATCTAGTCCAACCCCCTGCACAATGCAAGAAATTCACAAACACCTCCCCCTAAATTCACAGGATCTTCATTGCTGTCAGAGGGCCATCTAGCCTCTGCTTCAAAACCTCTAAGGAAGGAGAGCCCACCACCTCCCGAGAAAGCCTGTTCCACTGAGGAATCGCTCTAACAGTCAGGAAGTTCTTCCTAATAGAATCCTAGAGTTGGAAGGGACCTCCAGGGCCATCTAGTCCAACCCCCTGCACAATGCAGGAAACTCACAAACCCCTCCCCCTTAATTCATAGGATCCTCATTGCTGTCAGAGGGCCATCTAGCCTCCGCGTAAAAACCTCCAAGGAAGGAGAGCCCACCACCTCCCGAGAAAGCCTGTTCCACTGAGGAGTCGCTCTAACAGTCAGGAAGTTCTTCCTAATAGAATCCTAGAGTTGGAAGGGACCTCCAGGGCATCTAGTCCAACCCCCTGCACAATGCAGGAAACTCACAAACCCCTTCCCCTTAATTCATAGGATCCTCATTGCTGTCAGAGGGCCATCTAGCCTCTGCTTCAAAACCTCCAAGGAAGGAGAGCCCACCACCTCCCAAGGAGGAAGCCTATTCCATTGAGGAACCGCTCTGTCAGGAAGTTCTTCCTACTGTTGAGCTGGAAACTCTTTTGATTTAATTTCAACCCATTGGTTCTGGTCCTGCCTTCCGGGGCCCCAGAAAACAATTCCACCCCATCCTCTCTATGACAGCCCTTCCAGTACTTGAAGATGGGGATTCTATCACCTCTCAGCTGCCTCCTCTCCAGGCTAAACATGCCCAGCTCCTTGATACTTAATTCACAAACGCTCGTAATACATGATACAGCAAAAGCGACTGGAAAAAAGTTCTGCTCACTCCCCCACGCTGTCTGCTGTATAAAGATAATAAGGTACAGCTCCTCAGAGGCACTTGCCTTCCTGCTGTTCTCACTTATGTTCCACAACTTGGGTGGAGTCCTCAAATCTCCAGCAAGGCCCGTCTCCGAGAGAGGAAGAAGAAGAAGATATTGGATTTATATCCCGCCCTCCACTCCGAAGAGTCTCAGAGCGGCTCACAATCTCCTTTCCCTTCCTCCCCCACAACAGACACCCTGTGAGGTGGGTGGGGCTGGAGAGGGCTCTCCCAGCAGCTGCCCTTTCAAGGACAACCTCTGCCAGAGCTATGGCTGACACAAGGCCATTTCAGCAGGTACAAATGGAGGAGTGGGGAATCCAACCCCAGATAAGAGTCCACATACTTAACCACTACACCAAACTGGCTCTCCACACCAAACTGGAATCCCGTTAGCCCGGGATCCCTCACGGTTTCAGTTCTTCGTCAGTCTTTTTCTCTCAATATTTTATCGTGGAGCCTCAGTACATTTAACAACTCGGATCAATGCATATTAATTGCTCTTTCTGTTTCCGGCTCTCCGTGTTGTATCACGTACTATGAGCATTTGTGAATGAAGTAACATGAGTGGTTGACAAGTTACTGATGATGACTTTCGCTATGCATGTATTTTGATCAACGTAGGCTGCATATACACTATATTGTGTAAAAGTGTTATTGTTATTCCGGTGTTTTTTGACACACTTGTTCGCTTACATCGGAACCTGTCGATATTTACCATTTCCTCCAGGAGAGCTGATCTCTGTAGTCCAGAAATCAACTGTAATTTCTTGGGATATCCCCAGGCTCCACCTGGGGGATGGCAACCCTAGCACTGATATGAAGAATCCAAGTGGGCCCGATCCATTGCATGTTTCGTTGCTTTGGCGCTCAACTGAACTGCCTACAAACGGTGCAGAGGGGCACTGAAAGAGAGATTACGGAAACCAGATGTTTGCCCCTCCTCTGTTTTCCGATCCTGATGCTATGCACTGGAGCACATCTGGAGCCAAAGAACTCAATCAGCTGGTTCACCATGTTATTCTCTTGCTAGAAAAAATGCATTCCTGGTAGGGTTGCCAAGTCCAATTCAAGAAATATCTGGGGACTTCGGGGGTGGAGCCAGGAGACTTCGGGGATGGAGCTAGGAAACATTAGGGGTGGAGCCAAGATCAAGACTGTGACAAGCATCATTGAACTCCAAAGGAAGTTCGGGCCATCACATTGAAAGGGACGGCACACCTTTTCAATGCCTTCCTTCCATAGGAAATAATGGATAGGGGCACCTTCTTTTGGGGCTCATAAAATTGAACCCCCTGGTCCAATCTTTTTGAAACTTGGGGGGTATTTTGGGGAGAGGCACTAGATGCTATATTGAAAATTTGGTGCCTCTACCCCAAAAAATAGCCCTCCCAGATTCCCAGATACCTGCAGATCAATTCTCCATAATTTTCTATGGGAATAAATCTCCATAGGGAATAATAGAGTTCCCAGCAGACATTTCCCTCCCCTCCCCCCGCTTTGTGACGACCCTGAAGCGGGGGGAGGGCCTCCAAACCGGGGGATCCCCTGCCCCCACCTGGGGATTGGCAACCCTAATTCCTGGGGCTATTATGGTCAGGGGCCTGTCTATCTGCGGGACCGCCTTTTTCCACATGTTCCCCAGAGAGCCCTGCATTCAGGGAGAAAAACATCTACTGTCCATCCCTGGACCAAAGGAGGCTAGGTTGCATTTGACGCGAGCTAGGGCCTTCTCAGTGGCAGCACCAGAATTGTGGAATGCTCTCCCGGAGGCCATAAGGGCCCTGCGGGATCTTTCTACTTTCCGCAGGGCCTGTAAAGACCGAACTGTTCCGACAGGCCTTTGATATCTAACCAGGAGAGAACGTCATTATAGAGTTACTATGGGCGTTTTCGCACTTACCTTAAGCCGGAGCGACGTCCCTCTTCACCGCGCAGCGTCTGCACGGTTTTTGCACTAATTGCTCTGGAGCACCTGGAAGAGCCGCAAAGTCCCGTGGCTTTTGCGGCGCAAATGTAAACCAGTTTTTGGCAGTTTACATTTGTGCCGCAAAAGCCGCGGGACTTTGCGGCTCTTCCAGGTGCTCCGGAGCAATTAGTGCGAAAACCGTGCAGGCGCTGCGCGGTGAAGAGGGACGTCGCTCCGGCTTAAGGTAAGTGCGAAAACGCCCTATGTGATCACCATCAGAAAGAAAAAGAACTCGCTTATATTGCAGTGGTACAGCACCACGGAATGGTTTCAAATTGTCATTGTGTTTTATTGGTTTTAACTCGTAAATACGAATGTTGTTAGCCGCCCTGAGTCCGCTTGCGGAGAGGGCGGGATAGAAATTTAAAGTAATAAATAAAATAAATAAATATCATTACTGGGATATTTGATTAACATGGCAGAGTTTGCCCAGTTATAGAAATGCGATACTGAGAGCAGGAAATAGATCTCCCAAGAAGTATATTGCAAAAAGAGGTATACTTACGTTTATTCAAACAGATCCAGTCCACATTCAGGTTGCAGTCGAAAGAAGAAAGAGAAGCCTAATCTAAAGAGTACTTTCCCTATCACACGTGGCCATCTTGTCAGTAGGGATGCCAAGTCCAATTCAAGAAATATCTGGGGACTTTGGGGGTGGAGCCAGGAGACTTTGGGGGTGGAGCCAGGAGCAAGGGTGTGAACTCCAAAGGGAGTTGTGGCCATCACATTTAAAGGGACCGCACATCTTTTAAATGCCTTCCTTCCATATGAAATAGTGGATAGGAGCACCTTCTTTGGGGGCTCATGGAATCGGACCCCCTGGTCCAATCTTTTTGAAACTTAGGGAGTATTTTGTGGAGAGCTGCTGGATATTATACTGAAAATTTGGTGCCTCTACCTCAAAAAAACAGGGCTCCCAGAGCGTGGATACATTCTCCATTATTTTCTATGGGAATAAGTCTCCATAGGGAATAATAGAGTACCCAGCAGACATTTCCCTCCCCTCCCCCCGCTTTCTGATGACCCTGAAGCGGGGGGAGGGCTTACAAATCAGGGGATCCCCTGCCCCCACCTGGGGATTGGCAACCCTACTTTTCAGGCATCAGGTGTGTGGGAATATGAGGGCATTGTCTCTACAGGGAAGACCTGCAGAGACATGTGTCTCTATGAAAGGCCATGTGAAAGAGGGAGAGGGCAAAGCAAGTGAGAGAGAGAGAGAGAGAAGAGAGAGAGACCAGAGGGCAGCTTCTATTTTATTTTTATTGATTGATTTGATTTATATTCCGCCCTCCCCACCGAAGCAGGTTCAGGGCGGCTCACAGCACAAAACTCCACAGTAGTAAAATAGACAAGCTGTAAAATAATACATTAAGACAAAGAGAGGCCTCCCGTTCAAGGAGATAACATCTCTTCACACTTAGTGTGCTGTAGTACCCCCCCACCTTGTAAGAGCCCCGTGACGCAGAGTGGTAAAGTTACCATACTGCATTCCGAGCTCTCTGCTCACGACCTGAGTTCGATCCCCGGCGGAAGCTGGGTTTTCAGGTAGCCGGCTAGAGGTTGACTCAGCCTTCCATCCTTCCGAGGTCGGTCAAAGGAGTCCCCAGCTTGCTGGGGGGAAAGCGAAGATGACTGGGGAAGGCAATGGCAAACCACCCCGTCAAAAGTCTGTCATGAAAACTTCGTGATGCAACAACACCCCAGAGTCGAAAACGACTGGTGCTTGCACAGGGGACGACCTTGACCATTTTTTTAAGCACCCCCCCCCCCAAATGCTCACTCCGACAATTATGTCATCAGCGGGCACCCTCTGGTGATGTGACCCCTGATAGGCTGGATTTCCGAGGCGGTTCAGAGTTGGTTGCACCCTTCCTCGTAGTGGTGTTGTGGTGACAAAAAAATGGAGACTGGTGTTGCTACTCTGTACGCTACCCCGACCTCCTTGCAGCAAGGGGAAGCTTTAAAAAGATGCCCGAAACCAAGTCCAGCCATTCAAAGACCAAACCTCATGAATTTCAGTTTTTGCATCTGGGGAGAGGATGGATGAGAGCCCCCAAACCTGTCTGCTGGATGTTTCCTTGATGGAGTCCATCCATCTCCTCTTGGGGCGTCCTCTTTTCCTTCTGCCTCCCGCTTTTCCGAGCAGGATTGCTTTTTCCGGTGACGTCTTCTCACAGTGCAACCAAAGTATGACGGCCTCAGCTGAATTTAGCGTAATAAGCTTTTAGACGCTTCACAAGAAGCATGGGGGGGGGGGCGGGGCACGTGAAGATCCCTGACTCATCAAACCATCTTAGCTGAAAGGTTTTCTTCCCTCTGGTTGATGTTGATTCTGCCCTGACCCTAAACAGCTCAGCCTAGCCCAGTCTCGTCAGATCTCAGAAGCTAAGTGGGGCCAACCCTGGCAAGTACTTGGATGGGAGACCTCCAAGGAATACCAGGGCCTGGAGGCAGGGGCAGGCAATGGCAAATCACCTCTGAAACAACAAGTCTAGCTCACCCCCTAGTGGTGCATAACACTTAAAGAGCTAGAACTTCTGGCTGCCAGACACTCTTAGGATCTCCAGCCAGTTTGGTGTCCTGGTTAAGCGTGTGGGGTTAGATTTCCTACTCCTCCACTGACAGCTGCTGGGATGGCCTTGGGTCAGCCATAGTTCTCGCGAGAGTTGTCCTTGAAAGGGCAGCTTCTGGGAGAGAGCCATCTCAGCCCCTCCCACCTCACAGGGTGTCTGTTATGGGGGTGGAAGATAAAGGAGACTGTGAGCCGCTCTCTCTGTCCTTGAAAGGGCAGCTTCTGGGAGAGCTCTCTCAGCCCCACCCACTTCACAGGGTGTCTGTTGTGGGGGGAGAAGATATAGGAGATTGTGAGCCGCTCTGAGTCTCTGATTCAGAGAGAAGGGCGGGGTATAAATCTGCAATTCTTCTTCTTCTTGTACACACACTGCTATACGTTAATGATTAACGTTAACTTATTCTCCTTGCGTTCGAGGAAGTGGGAATAGTTCCTGGGAGGAAATCGCTGATTATGTAGGCTTCTCCAGGGCTGGGGTGATGATCGAAAACATCTGGGGCACCACAGCTGAATCTGTCTCACAATATCCCTAAATACAGTCGGGGGCCTACCGGTGGGCCTCCGCTGTGGAGCCATGAGCCAAGCCCCCAAATCTATCGATACGTTTGTATCCCTTCCTTCCAAGGAACTCACAACGGTGCACCAGGTTTCCCCCATTTCCTCCCCACCACAACCCTGTGAGGTAGGTTGGTGAGCCTGAAGGAGAGTGTTCCGAGGTCACCTGGAGAGCTGCCATGCGCACAACACTGGTTGCCACCTCCAGATGGGAAACACCTGGAGATATAGGGTTGCCAATCCCCAGGTGGAGGCAGGGGATTGCCTCGTTTGGAGGCCCTTCCCCTGCTTCAGGGTCATCAGAAAGCAGTGGTGGTGGGGAAATATCTGCTGGGCACTCCATTATTCCCTACGGAGGCTGATTCCTGTAGGGTATAATGGAGAATTGAGCTGCGGGTATCTGGGGCTCTGGTGGAGCTGTTTTTTGAGGTAGAGGCACCAAATTTTCCGCGTTGCATTCAGTGCCGCTCTCCAAGATACCCTCCAAGTTTCAAAAACATCGGACCAGGGAGCCCAATTTTATAAGCCCCAAAAGAAGGTACCCCCGAGCTTTTTCGTAGCAGGAACTCCTTTGCATATTAGGCCACACACCCCTGATGTAGCCAATCCTCCTGGAGCTTACAGTAGTGTCCCAGCCTTACAGTAGGCCTTGTAGTGAGAGCCCTGTAAGCTCTCACTACAAGGCCTACTGTAAGGCTGGGACACTACTGTAAGCTCCAGGAGGATTGGCTACACCAGGAGTGTGTGGCCTAATATGCAAAAGAGTTCCTGCTACAAAAAAAAGACCCAGGTGCCCCTATCCTTCATTATTTCGAATAGAGGGAAGGCATTTAAAAGGTGTGTGGTCCCTTTCAATGTGATGGCCGGAACTCCCTTTGGAGTTCTATTATGTTTGTCACATCCTTGCTTCCGGCTCCACCCTGATGTCTCCTGGCTAGGGGTGATGATCTCCAGGTGGGAGATGTCTCCAGGTGGGAACAGGGGACCCCCCCGGTTTGGAGGCCCTACCCTGCTTCAGGGTCATCAGAAAGTGGAGGGGGAGGGAGGAAAATATCTGCTGGACATTCCATTATTCCCTATGGAGACCGATTTTCATAGGCAATAATGGAGAATTGATCTGCGGGTATCTGGGGCTCGGGGGGGTGTATTTTGAGGTAGAGGCACCAAATTTGCGGCACAGCATCCAACCCCTCTCCTCAGAAGACCCTCCAAGTTTCAAAAAGATCGAACCAAGGGGTCCAATTATATGAGTCCCAAAAGAAGGTGCCCTTATCCTGCGGTATTTCCAACGGAGGGCAGGCGTTTGAAAGGCGTGTGGTCCCTTTAAATGTGATGATGGCCAAAACTCCCTTTGGAGTTCTATTATGTTTGTCACATCCTTGCTTCTGGCTCCACCATAATGTCTCCTGGCTCCACCCCCAAAGTCTCCTGGCTCCACCTCCAAAGTCCCCTGATATTTCTTGAATTGGACCTGGCAACCCTAGGGGTGGAGTTTCAGGAAGAGGGGGTTTGGGGAGGTGAGGGGCTTCGGTGGGGTGCAATGCCATGAAGCCCACCTTCCACAGCAGCCATCTCCTCTGGGGGAATTGAACTGTCACCTGGAAAGCAGCTGATTCCTGGGAGATCTCTATCTGTCACCTAGAAGCTGGCAGCGCTCTTTAGGAATTCCCATTGAAAGGAGGGATACAGGTCTTTGAAACCTGCTCAGCAGCAAATACTTTGGCAGTGTTCCCTCTAAGCGGAGTTAGCGTGAGCTGGCGCACAGATTTTTTCGCCTCCGGCTCACACATTTTTGCCTTGGCTCACCAAAAACGGCCCCAGAGCAAACTAATTTATCCAGCAGCTCACGACTTTAATACTAGTCGCTCCCAACGTAGGATTTCTGCTCACAAGACTCCACAGCTTAGAGGGGACACCGCACATTGGATGTATATCACACCCTAGGCTCTGAATCTCAAGAGTCTCAGAGCGGCTCACAATCACCTTTATCTTCCTCCCCCCCCACAACAGACACCCTGCGAGGCGGACGGAGCTGAGAGAGCTCTGACAGAAGCTGCCCTTCCGAGGACAGCCCTGTGAGAGCTACAGCTGACCCAAGGCCATTCCAG
>NC_083231.1:121954879-121993501 GCF_032191835.1 Heteronotia binoei
CACTCAGAGTCTTGGAGTGGCTTACAATCTTCTTTCGCTTCCCTTCCCCACAGCAGACACCCTGTGAGGGAGTTGGGGCTGAGAGAGCTCTGAGAGAAATGCTCAGGAGAGAACCGCTCTGAGAGAACTGGGATTGACCCAAGGTCCCCCAGCTGCTGCATGTGGAGGAGGAGCGGGGAATCAAACCCAGTGCTCCAAATCAGAGTCCGTGCGCTTAACTGCTACACCAAACGGGCCGGAGAAGGTGGGGTTTGAAGGAGGGAGGGATCTCAATAGGGCACCATCTGCCATAGGGCCCCTCCTTCCCGAGCAGCCATTTCCTCCCGGGGAACCGATCCTGGTGGCTTGCAGATCAGCTGGAATTCCAGGAGATCTCCAGCTGCCGCCTGGAGGCTGGCAACCCGAGCTAGGTGTCCCCATCCATCCATCAATCGCGGGAGGGGCAGGACCACTGCATCTGGCTGCCTCCCCTGCGCTGTGTTCAAGAGAGATGCCGCCATTCCCAGCAAATGGGACGTGTCAGGTGCTCTCCCCCATCGCTCGTTAAAAGCCAGACGAGGCCTGGCAGTAATTGCTTTAATTTATTTGCTTACGGCTGGGGCCATGTGGCACTCGGCGTCTTTATGGAGAACATATGGAGGACATTTATCACCATTTGGTGCGATGGGGCAGGCGAAGGGAGGGGACGAGGAGGGGGGGAGCTAAAGACTTTTATTAACTCATCTGTAATTTTAAACTTTTCTAATCAAGCCCCTGCTGGGCTCCTCCACAGTTTTCGTGCAGCCCATCGGCCATAAAACCCGACAGAAGCAAAAATCTGCTCACTCAACCAACTGGGAGAGCAACAGAGAGGACCGAGACCAGAGCTCATCGGCTGCTGCTTGGTGTACTAATGGCTGACTGTCTTCAGCTAGTCTCAGACAGGATAGCTCTGTCGGTAAGGATGCCACCCTCCAGGTGCGGCCTGGGGATCCCCTGGAATTCCAGCTTATCTCCAAACCGCTGGAATCAGTTCCCTCAGAGATAAAGGATTCTTTGGAAGGGGGGAGAATGGCATTGCACGACAAGAAGAAGAAGAAGATATTGGGTTTATATCCCGCCCTCCACTCCAAATCTCAGAGTCACAGAGCGGCTCACAATCTCCTTTCCCTTCCTCCCCCACAACAGACACCCTGTGCGGTGGGTGGGGCTGAGAGGGCTCTCACAGCAGCTGCCCTTTTAAGGACACCTATGGGTGACCCAAGGCCATTCCAGCAGCTGCAAGTGGAAGAGTGGGGAATTAAACCGGGTTCTCCCAGATAAGAGTCCGCACACTTAACCACCACACCACACCGGTATTATAGCACTGGAAAAAGTGCAGAAAAGGGCAACTAGAATGATTCAAGGGTTGGAACACTTTCCCTATGAAGAAAGGTTAAAGCGCTTGGGACTCTTTAACTTGGAGAAACGTTGACTGAGGGGTGACATGATGGAGGTTTATAAAATTTTGCATGGGATAGAGAAGGCAGAGAAAAAAAGTCCTTTTCTCCCTTTCTCACAAAACAAGAACTTGTGAGCACTCAACAAAATTGCTGAGCAATCGGGTTAAAATGGATAAAAGGAAGTTTTCTTCACCCAAAGGGTAATTAACACGTGGAATTCACTGCTGCAGAAGGTGGTGACAGCTACAAGCATAGCCAGCTTCAAGAGGGGATTGGATGAACATCTGGAGTCGAGGTCCACCAGTGGCTATTAGCCACCAGTGTTTTGTTGGAGCTCTCAGTCTGGGGCAGTGATGCCTCTGTCTTCTTGGTGCTTGGTGGGGGGGCATCAGTGGGGGGGCTTCTAGTGCCCTAGCCCCACTGGTGGACCTTCTGATGGCACCTGGTTTTTTGGCCACTGTGTGACACAGAGTGTTGGACTGGATGGGCCATTGGCCTGATCTAACATGGCTTCTCTTATGTTCTTATGAGAGAGCCAGTTTGGTGTAGTGGTTAAGTGTGCGGACTCTTATCTGGGAGAACCGGGTTTGATTTCCCATTCCTCACTCGCACCTGCTGTAATGGCCTTGGGTCAGCCATAGCTCTGGCAGAGGCTGTCCTTGAAAGGGCAGCTGCTGTGAGAGTCCTCTCAGCCCCACCCACCTCACAGGGTGTCTGCTGTGGGGAAGGGAGATAAAGGAGATTGTGAGCCGCTCTGAGACTCTTGAGTGGAGGGTGGAATATAAATCCAATGTCTTCTTCCAATGTCGTCTTCTTCTTATATCTGGGGCAGTGATGCTCTGTATTCTTGGTACTTGGGGGGGCCCAGTGGGAGGATTTCTAGCGTCCTGGCCCCACTGATGGACTTTCTGATGGCACCTGGGTTTTTTGGCCACTGTGTGACACAGAGTGTTGGACTGGAGGGGCCATTGGCCTGATCCAACAGGGCTTCTCTTACGTTCTTATGTGACACAGAGTGTTGGACTGGATGGGCCATTGGCCTGATCCAACAGGGCTTCTCTTACTTTCTTATGTGACACAGAGTGTTGGACTGGATGGGCCATTGGCCTGATCCAACAGGGCTTCTCTTATGTGACACAGAGTGTTGGACTGGATGGGCCATTGGCCTGATCCAACAGGGCTTCTCTTATGTTCTTATGTGACACAGAGTGTTGGACTGGAGCGGCCATTGGCCTGATCCAACATGGCTTCTCTTATTTTCTTATGTGACACAGAGTGTTGGACTGGATGGGCCATTGGCCTGATCCAACATGGCTTCTCTTTTTTTCTTTTATAATTTATGTTCTTATGTAATTTTGGTCACTTTAACCTTAGGGTTCGGTCTTTCATACTCTTTGAGTGACCTCTCTCCTTGCCTTCAACTTCCAGGTGGGGCCTGGAGATCTCCCAGAACTGCATCTGATCACCAGACATCAGAGATCCATTTGCCTGGTGGAAGTGGCCTCCTGGGATGGTTTTTCTGAGGGAAACTGGTGGAAGGGAGTTCAAGAACCTCTTAGTAAAGGGGTGGCCAACAGTAGCTCTTCAGATGTTTTTTGCCTACAACTCCCATCAGCCCCAGCCATTGTTGTAGGCAAAAAACATCTGGAGAGCTACCGTTGGCCACCCCTATCTTAGTGGAAACAACCCTCCCCCCAAATATTTCAAAGTCCATGTGGGGGACCCAGGTGTTTCTCCTTCATTTCCCTCTTGAGAGTTCCGGTACCTCATTTCCCAGGAAAAAAAGGGTCCTGTTTGCCTTTAAAAGTCGGGTTTCCATCTCTGGGTTGGGAAATGCCTGCTGATTTAGGGGGTGGAGCCTGGGGAGGTCAGGGTTTAGGTCAGGGGTGGCCAAACTGCAACTCGGGAGCCACATGTGGCTCTCTCACACATATTGTGTGGCTCTTGAAGCTCCCAGCACCCTGTTGGCCAACTTGGAGAAGGCTAGAGGGCCATCTGACAGCGATGAAGATCTTGTGAATTTAGGGGGAGGTGTTTGTGAGTTTCCTGCATTGCGAAGGGGGTTGGACTGGAGGTCCCTTCCAACTCTATGATTCTATTAGGAAGAACTTCCTGACCGTTAGAGCGATTCCTCAGTGGAACAGGCTTCCTCGGGAGGTGGTGGGCTCTCCTTCCTTGGAGGTTTTGAAACAGGCTAGAGGGCCGACGGCAATTAAGATCCTGTGAATTTAGGGGAAGGTGTTTGTGAGTTGGACTAGATGGCCCTGGAGGTCCCTTCCTGCTCTATGATTCTATTAGGAAGAACTTCCTGACCGTTAGAGCAATTCCTCAGAGGAACAGGCTTCCTCCTTGGAAGGTGGTGGGCTCTCTTTCTTTGGAAGTTTTTAAATAGAGGCTAGATGGCCATCTGACAGCAATGAAGATCCTGTGAATTTCGGGGGAGGTGTTTGTGGGTTTCCTGCATTGTGCAGGGGGTTGGACTAGATGACCCTGGAGGTTCCTTCCAACTCTATGATTCTATGATTCCTTTCCCTCCTCCTGAGGTTCAACCCCCAAATACCCAGGAATTCCCTCACCTGGAGTTGGCTACCTTATGACCAGGTATGAACCTTTTCTCTTTTCGCAATCCAAGTGCATCACTCATGGCCCCTGATATCACCCCCCCCCCCACTCACCCCATGTACAAGGAAAAGTTAAACTCCGTGCCTTTCTTTCTCGCCACTCCGAGAAGCCCAGATGGGAAGGGACCCTCTTTCTCTTCTAATGTCCTGAGGCGGCCCACCACATCTGGAAGCCCAGATGCTTGCCGAGCCTTGGCGCATTGCAGGGACGCAGCGCGGCGAAGGGCCCGGCTTTTTATTCCACGCTGGAGAGCCGGTGAGGCAGAAAGCAGGTGACAAGAAGTGGAGAGAGACACAATGCAGCCGGTCCACTGGAACAGCTGCTCCTGCTTGCACCTCCTGGGCGGGCTAGTTGTGGAAATCGGAGCTCCCTTTACAGCAGCCAGACATTAACCTTCAAAGTCCTCCGTAACCTGCTGGCGGAAAACGCTGTCAGGTTGCAGCCAAGACGGTAGGCTTTTCAAGGCAAGAACAGAGGTGGTTGGCCATTGCGTAGTGACCCTGGACTCGCTTGGTGGTCTCGAGGGCTTTTTTTCTGCAGCAGGAACTCCTTTGCATATTAGGCCACACCTCCCTGATGTCGCCAATCCTCTGAGAGCTTACAGGAGGCCCTGTACTAAAGGTTATAATCGCTTGGGGCTCTTTAGCGTGGAGAAATGTCGACTGCGGGGTGACGGGAGAGAGGTTTACAAGATTATGCGTGGGATGGAGAAAGCAGAGAAAGAAGCCCTTCTCTCCCTTTCTCACAATACGAGAACTCATGGGCATTCGATGAAATTGCTGAGAAGTCGGGTTAGAACGGATAAAAGGAAGTCCTTCTTCACCCAAAGGGTGATTAACACGTGGAATTCACTGCCACAGGAGGTGGTGATGGCTGCCAGCATAGACAGCTTCAAGAGGGGACTGAATAAACATCTGGAGCAGAGGTCCATCAGTGGCTATTAAACGCAGCGTCTGGGGCACTGATGCTCGTATTCTTGGTGCTTGTGGAGGGCACAGTGGGAGGGCTTCTGGTGTCCTGGCCCCACTGGTGGCCCTCCTGATGGAGCCTGGTTTTTTTGTCCACTGTGTGACACAGAGTGTTGGACTGGATGGGCCACTGGCCTGATCCAACATGGCTTCTCTTATGTTCTTATGTGACACAGAGTGTTGGACTGGATGGGCCACTGGCCTGATCCAACATGGCTTCTCTTATGTTCTTATGTGACACAGAATGTTGGACTGGATGGGCCACTGGCCTGATCCAACAGGGCTTCTCTTATGTTCTTATGTGACACAGAGTGTTGGACTGGATGGGCCACTGGCCTGATCCAACAGGGCTTCTCTTATGTTCTTATGTGACACAGAGTGTTGGACTGGATGGGCCACTGGCCTGATCCAACAGGGCTTCTCTTATGTTCTTATGTGACACAGAGTGTTGGACTGGATGGGCCACTGGCCTGATCCAACATGGCTTCTCTTATGTTCTTATGTGACACAGGATGTTGGACTGGATGGGCCATTGGTCTGATCCAACATGGCTTCTCTTATGTTCTTAAGAGCCCTGTAAGCCTATAGCCCTATTGCTTAAGAGCCCTGAGCCCGCCTTGGCAGAGAGGGTGGGGTATAAATCGAATTAAACATAAACAACGGGCCAGGGCCTTCTCAGTGGCAGCACTAATGCTGTGGAACGCTCTCCCCGAGGCTGTAAGAGCCCTGCGGGATCTCTCCTAATTCTGCAGGGCTTGTGAAACTGAACTTTTCAAACAAGCCTATAACAACTAGGGGAGAAGGCTGCCGCTCTTATTCTGCTGGACAGCTCCCCCAGAAGGACCACCAACAGATAAATGGAAAACCTAGTACGATCTGAGCCACATAAGCTTTTAATATGCTGTAAAGCACCAATATTTTGTTGTAAATTGTTTAAAATTGTAAATTATTATTGTCATATCATTTTATGTCGGAAGGTGAGACGTTGGTTTTATTTTGATTGTTAGCCGCCTTGAGTCCGTTTGGAATGGGCGGGATATAACTGGAAAGGAAACAAAAATAAAATAAAAAAATAAGCTCTAGGAGGATTAGCTACATCGGGGACTAATAGTCAAGTCAAGTCAAGTTAGCCTTTATTGGCATGAAATATATAGATATACTGTATATATCAGAGAAAATTGGTTAAAAAAAAGATAAAATGGAACGATTGCATACATATACATCAGGAAAAGTATAAACATAAACTCTTTCTATGAGATCCTCTGGCATGCCTTTAAAACAGAATAAAGAAACATAGCCACTTTCTCAGTGACACTCGATGAAGTCTCGTTCGAAAGACTATAGACCTTAAGTGCATCGGAACAATCGACTGTGCTGACTAAAAGAGGATGTAAATCCTTGCGACGAAGATCCGTATACAAATTACAATAAAGAAGAATCTGAGTAACGGACTCCCCACATTTTTGCTTACAGAGACAGTGTCTGACTGAGTAGGCTGTCTTGTTACATCTGCCATAAAGAGCGGCAGAGGGCTTGGCGTTGCATCTGGCAAGGGAAAAAGCTCTACGCTGCTGGGGCACCTGCAAGACGGATAGATATGAGGCCATTTCCCCAGTACTAAGAGAGATCTCAGAACTCAGTGGGGAACAAGTTTTCTTAGCCAGACTGTATAGGTCTTGGCACTCAGTATCTAGCAACCCGTTTTTAATTTGTTGGACTGCGGGGGTGAAGGACAGCATGGACAATAGTTAATAGGGGGCTAATAGGCAGAGGAGTTCCTGCTACAAAAAACCCCCCATGGTGGTCTCCCATCCAACTACCAACCACGACTGGGCCTGCTTAGCTTCTGAGATCTCATGAAGAAGAAGATATTGGATTTATATCCTGCTCTCCACTTCGAAGAGTCTCAGAGGGGCTCCCAATCTCCTTTCCCTCCCCCCCCTCCACAACAGACACCCTGTGAGGTAGATGAAGATATTGGATTTATATCCCGCCCTCCACTCCGAAGAGTCTCAGAGCGGCTCACAATCTCCTTTCCCTTCCTCCCCCACAACAGACACCCTGTGAGGTAGATGAAGATATTGGATTTATATCCCGCCCTCCACTCCGAAGAGTCTCAGAGCGGCTCACAATCTCCTTTCCCTTCCTCCCCCACAACAGACACCCTGTGAGGTAGATGAAGATATTGGATTTATATCCCGCCCTCCACTCCGAAGAGTCTCAGAGCAGCTCACAATCTCCTTTACCTTCCCCCCCCCCCCCACAACAGGCACCCTGTGAGGTAGATGAAGATATTGGATTTATATCCCGCCCTCCACTCCAAAGAGTCTCAGAGCGGCTCGCAATCTCCTTTCCCTTCCCCCCCCCCACAACAGACACCCTGTGAGGTAGATGAAGATATTGGATTTATATCCTGCCCTCCACTCCGAAGAGTCTCAGAGCGGCTCACAATCTCCTTTCCCTTCCTCCCCCACAACAGACACCCTGTGAGGTAGATGAAGATATTGGATTTATATCCTGCCCTCCACTCCGAAGAGTCTCAGAGCGGCTTACACACTCAGGGAAATGCTGATTGATACTTTGAGATCTGTCAGTCATTTTTCTCCAGGCCAGTTTGACAAGGGATCTCAGAGGTTTTTGCCATCTTCTTTTTGCATGGAGCAGGGGTCACTGGGGATGTATGTGGGGGGCAGTGTTCCCTCTAAGCAGAGTGAGCATGAGCTAGCTCACAGATTTTTAGCCTCCAGCTCGCACATTTTTGTCTTAGCTCAGGAAGGATGACCCCAGAGCCCGCTAATTTACGCAGCGGCTCACAGCTTTAATGCCAGTAGCTCACAAAGTGTCCACTCTAAGCTGAGTTAGTGTGAGCTAGCTCACAGACTTTTAGCTGAGAAGGCCCTGGTCTGTGTAGAGCACAGCCTGGCCTCCCTTGGTCCGGGGATGGACGTTCCTGAATGCATTGCTCTCTGAGGAACATGCGGAGAAAGGTGATCCTGGAGATAGACAGGCCCCCGACCATATAGGGCTTTAAAGGTCAATACCAACACCTTGAAAGGGACTTGCAACACAATAGGTAGCTAGTGTAGTTCTTTCATCACTGGCAGAATGTGCTCCCATCGGGGGAGCCCCATCAACAGCCATGCTGCTGCATTTTGCACTAGCTGTAGTTTCCGAGTCAGGGTCAAGGGTAGCCCCATGTAGAGAGCATTACAGTGATCTATTCTCGAGGTGATTGTGGCATGGTTTTCCCCGACACTCTAGCCATTTGGGAGGGAAAACTCTATGTTACAATAGGTAGCATAGATTTTTTTCCTCTCAAATCGCTAGAGCATCCCCATTGGAGGCTGCAGGGAACTTGGGAACCCTACATACACACACACACACACACAGAGCTTTGACTCAAGGAAAAAGGAAAGGTCCCCCGTGCAAGCACCAGTCGTTTCCGACTCTGGGGTGACGTTGCTTTCACAACGTTTTCACGGCAGACTTTTTATGGATGGTTTGCCATTGCCTTCCCCAGTCATCTACACTCCCCCCCCCCCCCCCAAGCAAGCTGGGTACTCATTTCACTGACGTCGTAAGGATGGAAGGCTGAGTCAACCTTGTGCCGGCTACCTGAAAACCCAGTTACCGCTGGGGATCGAACTCAGGTCGTGAGCAGAGCTTAGGACTGCAGCTTTAACACTCTGCGCCATGGGACTCTTAGGTCAAGGACGGTGTTATAATTCAGCAGTTGAGTCTCTCTTTCCGAGTCAGGGTCAAGGGTAGCCCCATGTACAGAGCATTACAGTGATCTATTCGTGAGGTGACCGTGACATGGTTTTCCCGGACACTCTAGCGATTTGGGAGGGAAAGCTCTATGGTACAATAGGTACCATAGAGTTTCCCCCCTCTCAAATTGCTAGAGCATCCCAGTTGGAGGCTGCGGGGGGCTTGGGACTGGGAACCCTACACACACACACACACATACATATACACACAGCTTTGACTCAAAGACAGTGTTATATATAGCCGCCCTGAGCCACTTGTGGGAAGGGCGGGATATAAATCCCAAATAAATAAATAAATAAATTCAGCAGTTGAGTTTGTCCATGAAGGAGAAAGAAGCAGTCTTTCTTTCTCAGCTGTCTAACTCCTGCGAAGCCGTTTCCTGGGCACTCCTTGGAACTTTGCTGGTCACCAGCCAAGGACTGGGTTGTTTTGATGGCCCCTGTTGGCTCATTAGTGCCTTCTCGGGGACTCGGAGACCTGTGGCAAAACAGAGTGTCCCCCGGGTATCCACGACTCCCTTGGCAGGCAGGCTGGGGGAACTGAAGAGCCGTACAAAGTTTTGTGGCTTCTGTCTGGCCGAGGGAACATGATGAGGGAAGGTAGGGTTGCCAACATCCAGGCAGTGTATCTTACCCTAGAGAACCACAGGGAGAAGCAAGGATGAACCAAAAAAAGTGTAGAAGATGAACGAAGTCCCAAACATTAAAAGTTGTTACTGTTAAAACCTGGTTCCAAAACTCTCTGGAAAGCAAAACAGCCTGAAGAATAACATTTTTTTTAATCTCAATAGTACATATATTTCATATTTCATTGAAGAAAAGTGCCTTATGATTTTATATCAGTTCTTTCTTTTCCCCCAAACCTTCTCTGTGTATTAATGCTGTAGGAATGATCCATTTTTGAAGTGGTGAGTGAATGTTGATTGTGGTTAGGATGCATAATTTGGGTATAACATGGACTCGTGTATATATATATATGGGATTGGATAAAAATATGGAGCAGAGGTCCATCAGTGGCTCTTAGCCACAGTGTGTGTGTGTGTATTGGCCACTGTGTGACACAGAGAGTTGGACTGGATGGACCATTGGCCTGATCCAAGAGGGCTTCTCTTATGTTCTTATGTGACACAGAGTGTTGGACTGGATGGGCCATTGGCCTGATCCAACAGGGTTTCTCTTATGTGACACAGAGAGTTGGACTGGATGGGCCATTGGCCTGATCCAACAGGGTTTCTCTTATGTGACACAGAAAGTTGGACTGGATGGGCCACTGGCCTGATCCAACAGGGCTTCTCTTATGTGACACAGAGTGTTGGACTGGATGGGCCATTGGCCTGATCCAACAGGGCTTCTCTTATGTTCTTATGTGACACAGAGAGCTGGACTGGATGGGCCATTGGCCTGATCCAACAGGGCTTCTCTTATGTGACACAGAGTGTAGGACTGGATGGGCCACTGGCCTGATCCAACAGGGCTTCTCTTATGTGACACAGAGTGCTGGACTGGATGGGCCGTTGGCCTGATCCAACAGGGCTTCTCTTATGTGACACAGAGTGCTGGACTGGATGGGCCACTGGCCTGATCCAACAGGGCTTCTCTTATGTTCTTATGTGACACAGAGTGCTGGACTGGATGGGCCATTGGCCTGATCCAACAGGGCTTCTCTTATGTTCTTATGTGACACAGAGTGCTGGACTGGATGGGCCACTGGCCTGATCCAACAGGGCTTCTCTTATGTTCTTATGTGACACAGAGTGTTGGACTGGATGGACCATTGGCCTGATCCAACAGAGCTTCTCTTATGTTCTTATGTGACACAGAGTGCTGGACTGGATGGGCCACTGGCCTGATCCAACAGGGCTTCTCTTATGTTCTTATGTGACACAGAGTGCTGGACTGGATGGGCCACTGGCCTGATCCAACAGGGCTTCTCTCATGTTCTTATGTGACACAGAGTGTTGGACTGGAGGGGCCACTGGCCTGATCCAACAGGGCTTCTCTTATGTTCTTATGTGACACAGAGTGTTGGACTGGAGGGGCCACTGGCCTGATCCAACAGGGCTTCTCTCATGTTCTTATGTGACACAGAGTGTTGGACTGGAGGGGCCACTGGCCTGATCCAACAGGGCTTCTCTCATGTTCTTATGTGACACAGAGTGTTGGACTGGATGGGCCACTGGCCTGATCCAACAGGGCTTCTCTTATGTTCTTATGTGACACAGAGTGTTGGACTGGAGGGGCCACTGGCCTGATCCAACAGGGCTTCTCTTATGTTCTTATGTGACACAGAGTGTTGGACTGGAGGGGCCACTGGCCTGATCCAACAGGGCTTCTCTTATGTTCTTATGTGACACAGAGTGCTGGACTGGATGGGCCACTGGCCTGATCCAACAGGGCTTCTCTTATGTTCTTAACTGACAACAATAGAAACCGACAATTCAAAGCTCAAAACAATGCATTAAAATTGAACAAATAAAAACAATAGAGCAAAAATAAAGAGGAGCCGGTCGGCGCCGCTGCATGAGACAGGATGCTGGACTAGATGGACCACTGCTCTGATCAAGCAGGGCTCTTCCTGCGTTCTTATGATGAGGATTTAGAGGATTGTTGCCTCTGGATGTGGAGGTTCCCCTCAGTCTCAAGGACTAGTAGCCGCTCATAGTCTTATCCCTGAATCTATCTAATCCCCTTTGAAAGCTGTTTCTTCCTGCGGCCATGACTACATCCTCTGGCAGCAAATCCCACATTTTTTTTTTTTAAGGATAAAACAAGATTTATTATAAATTCAGTAATTACATTCCAACTTACACCTTCCAATCCATTGTAAATCCTTATATAATAGATTTATATAATAATGAAAAAAATATTTAACATATTTGCCACTTACGAAAAATCTCAAAATGTGTTAAAACAGAAAGCAAAGGTGGATTGCATCATTAATCTATCGATTCATTAATTTCTTTACTGAGTACTTATTTACTCTTCAGTTATCTCTTCTCCATATTTCTGTCTGTTCATTGGTTTCTCTTTTAACTCCATTATTTCCCTCAACTTTTACTTGGTTATGAATCCAAACATATAATTTCTCCCATTTTTTATTAGCCAGAACTTTTGACTTCCCATTAAGTATCGCCGTTAGTATATCGGCTTCAGCAGCTTGTAGAACCTTATCTATCAGTGCATCCAAATTTGGGATTTTCTCTTGTCTCCAATATTTAGCATATAATACTCTTGCGACAATAAGAATATGAATTATCAAATATACATCGTCTTTAAACATCTCTTTTCTTACCATAGATAACAGCATAATTTCAGGTTTAAACTGAAATTCAATATTCAACATACCTTGCAGAAATTCAAAAATTTTGACCCAGTATTTTTTTGCTTTAATACATGTCCACCATAGGTGGTAAAATGTACCTATTTTTACACCTCATTTCCAACATTTTGGAGATAAGCTTGGATTAATTTTCGCTAGTTGGATTGGTGTGATGTACCACCTATGAAACATCTTAAATACATTTTCTCTGAAGCTTACCACCTTTGTAATCTTGTAATTATACTGCCATATCTGTGCCCATTGTTCTAACTCTATAGTCTTCCCCCAAATTTTGTGCCCATTTTATCATTACCTCTTTCACAGTCTCATCTTCCAATTTCAGATTCATAAAGTAGTTATAAAATTTTTTGATTGACTTATCTTCCTTTGTCAGTAATAATTTGTCAAAATCAAAATTTCCTTTATTAAAACTGATCAATTTATCTTTATTAAATTTTGCTTTGATCTGCATATTTAACCACCAGTCCATTTTTATATCTCGACTTTCTAATTCCTCCCACGTTCTTAAAGTATCATCATCATTTAACAAATCATAATATCTCACTATTTTTTGTCATATTAAATAACTGTGGTTGTATGGAGGCTTCACCTGGAGAAATCCATCTGGGAGTCTTTTATATCTTTCTCTTGATTTTTTCCCAAGAGTTTTCCCACATTTTAATCGCCCTTTGTGTAAAGAAGCATATTCTTTTGTCCGTCCTGAACCTCCTGCCCATCAGCTTCATTGGATGCCCTCCGGTTCTCGTGTTTTGGGAGCAGGAGAAAAAGTTCTCTTTTTCTAAACTGAAAAGTCCCAGACTCTTCACCTTTTCCTCATAGGGAAGGTGCTCTGTTCCCTGAATCAACTTGGATGTCCTAATCTGTACTTTTCCCAGCTCTGCAGTGTCCTTTTGGAGATACAGTGACCAGAGAGAGCACCCAGATGGGGGGGGGGGGTTTGGAGAGTAACTGAAATGGAACTCCAGTTGACAGAGATCAGCTCTCCTGGAGGAAAAAAATGTGGCTATTCTGGAGAGTGGACTTTATGGCATTAGACCAGAGGTGGCCAAACTGTGGCTCGGGAGCCACGTATGGCTCATGTATCGGCCCATCTTGGAGAAGGCATTTTTCTCTTTAAATCACTTCTCCAAGCCAAGCCAGCCAGAGGCTTGGAGAATGCATGAAAAGTTAAAGTTGCTTTCTTTCCACCTTTCCTTCCCTCTTCCCTCCTCAATCTATTTTCCTTCCTCATTAACCTTTTTTGATTAAGATGAGAAGAAGAAGATGATATTGGATTTATATCCCGCCCTCCACTCCAAATCTCAGAGCAGCTCGCAATCTCCTTTCCCTTCCTCCCCCACAACAGATACCCTGCGAGGTGGGTGGGCCTGAGAGGACTCTCCCAGAAGCTACCCTTTCAAGGACAGCTCTGCCAGAGGTATGGCTAACCCAAGGCAATTCCAGCAGCTGCAAGTGGAGGAGTGGGGAATCAAACCCGGTTCTCCCAGATAAGAGTCCACACACTTAACCACTACACCAAACTGGCTCTCCTTAAGACAATTATTTCCAGCATTTGTCTCTTTGAATCATTTCTCCAAGCCAAGCTAGACAGTGGCTTGGAGAATGCACTTAAAGTTCCTTTCTTTCCCCCTCCATCTATCTTCCTTCCTTCCTTCCTTCCTTCCTTCCTTCCTTCCTTCCTTCCTTCCTTCCTTCCTTCCTTCCTTCCTTCCTTCCTTCCTTCCTTCCTTCCTTCCTTCCTTCCTTCCTTCCTTCCTTCCTTCCTTCCTTCCTTCTCTCAAGCATCTGACGTTCATTCTATGCGGCTCTTATGTTAAGCAAATTTGGTCACCGCTGAATTAGACCACACTGGGCCCCTTCCCCTCTCCAAAGTTTCTGCCTTCCCCCACACTCCACACCCCAAATCTTGAGAGTATTTCCTTACATGGAGTTAGCTACCCTCGTCCTTTGAAATAGGATGCTGGACCAGGGGGCTATTTGGTCTGCTCCAGCAGGGCTCGTCCTTACATTCCTCTGATCTTTGTGGCCTGTTTGCAGAACCCCGTAAACAAAACAGATCACGACAAAAAACGTGCTGTTGGGTAAAGCGAGCTGGGCGGGTCGGAGGAGAAAGCTGGCAGGTTTATTGTCTGCCAGGGAAGAAACCTCCAGGTCCCTTGACAGCTGCTGTTCCATTATCCTCCGATAATTGATAGCCTGGGAAAGCCTCGCCCAAACCCGTTTAAACCTCTTCCTTATTTACAGTTTTCAGTCAGAGACTGAAGCTGCAAGAGGATCACCAGCCATTGGCAAGATTTGGGCGGTCTGCTCTTCATCTCTGGGCAAGGGATGCTCAGAATAAAAGCCGGGGTGAAACTCTCGCCAGTTCCCTAGAGACACACCATCCTGTTTGGCCTGGCCAATGCACCTGCATTACAGCTATGCGTATCCAGTCTGCACACGAAAATGCATTCATTCATTCATTCTCCCAGCTATACACACATTCACTCAATGGTTAGCACTCAAGATTTGGATTCTGGATTCTTCTGCTTCCCCGGCATGAATGTGGACTCAGACATTCGCACAAACAGTAGTTCACACTTACAGACCGAATAAATATGCAGGCCTCATTTTGGACAAGAGCTCACAGGAGCAGGGCTTCGGAACCTCTAAATTTTATTGTGCTTTTTCTTTCTTACTCCCTCCCCCAAATACTTGCTTCTGGGCTCCGTTGCTCAACCCCCTCCCCATAAGAATTTTGCTGAACTCTAAGACTGGACAAACTTTCTGTTCATTTCCCCACAATAAATGGGGAAAAGACCCAAAACATCTCGAGCAGACAGATGGAAATCTTCCTCTTGCCACTGTGGCCACAGAGGAGAAAGCCATTTAAAAAGCATGACGGGAGTAAGGTTTTATTATAAAAAATATAATTCAAGAAGCATTTTAAGGAGGATGCTGAGCTGATATAATGTAGTACACCTTTCACTGATGTCAGGGATGGGTGGCATATGCAAACAAGTTATGCAAATGAGTTGTGCTAATGAGCTCCACAATCTCTTTTTCTGTGAAGTGACCCCTGTGTATATGTATATGCCTGTACAGAATGATGGGTGAAAAACCTTGGCAGTGGTCAGCAAATGACTTAAGGTGTTCAGACACTGTCTTAAAGGTACGCCTTGACTCCTGCTTTGTTCTACTGCTTCATAAGAACATAAGAGAAGCCCTGTTGGATCAGGCCAATGGCCCATCCAGTCCAACACTCTGTGTCACATAAGAACATAAGAGAAGCCCTGTTGGATCAGGCCAGTGGCCCATCCAGTCCAACACTCTGTGTCACATAAGAACATAAGAGAAGCCCTGTTGGATCAGGCCAGTGGCCCATCCAGTCCAACACTCTGTGTAACATAAGAGCATAAGAGAAGCCCTGTTGGATCAGGCCAATGGCCCATCCAGTCCAACACTCTGTGTCACATAAGAGCATAAGAGAAACCATGTTGGACCAGGCCAGTGGCCCATCCAGTCCAACACTCTGTGTCACACAGTGGCCCTCAAGAAACCCCAAGTGCCATCAGGAGGTCCACCAGTGGGGCTAGAAGCCCTTCCACTGTACCCCCCAAGCACCCAGAATACAGAACATCACTGCCCCAGACAGAGAGTTCCGTTTACACCCTGCGGCTAACAGTCACTGATGGACCTCTGCTTCATATGTTTATCCAATCCCCTCTTGAAGCTGGCTATGCTTGTAGCTGCCACCACCTCCTGTGGCAGTGAATTCCATGTGTTAATCACCCTTTGGGTGAAGAAGGACTTCCTTTTATCAGTTCTCACCTGACTGCTCAGCAATTTCACTGAGTGCCCAGGAGTTCTTGTATTGTGAGAAAGGGAGAAAAGGACTTCTTTCTCTGCTTTCTCTGTCCCATGCATAATCTTGTAAACCTCTATCATGTCACCCCTCAGCCGACGTTTCTCGAAGCTAAACAGCCCCAAGTGTTATAACCTTTCTTCAGACTAACACAGCTGCCCACCTGGATCTATCTAGAAGAAGAAGAAGATATTGGATTTATATCCTGCCCTATACTCTGAATCTCCTTTACCTTCCCTCCCCCACAACAGACACCCTGTGAGGTGGGTAGGGCTCAGAGGGCTCTCAGAGTAGCTGCCCTTTCAAGGACAACTCCTACGAAAGCTATGGCTGACCCAAGGCCATTCCAGCATTCCATCTATCAGCATTTCATCTACACTGGGATGTCATTAGGGTTGCCTAGGGATCTCCCAGAATTACCAACGATCTCCAGACAAGAGAGGCCAGTTCCCCTTGAAAGAAAACAGCTGCTTTGGAGAGTGGACTCTATGTGGCATTATACCTTGCTGAAGTCCTTCCCCCCTAAATCTTCCTTCCCCAGGCTGCACTCCAAATCTTCAGGAATTTCCCTACCCAGAACTGGTAACCCTAAACCTGCTTGCGTAGAGATATGGACGGTTATCTTCACATGTGAAGCTGCTTTCTACTGAATCAGACCCTCAGACCATCAAGGTCAGCATTGCCTACTCAGACTGGCAGCCGCTTTCCAGGGTCTCAGGCCCAAGGCCTTTCCCATCACCTACTGCCTGGTCCTTTCAACTGGAGATGCTGGAGATTGAACCTGGGACCTTCTTCATGCCATATGAAACTGCCTTATACTGAATCAGACCCTTGGTCCATCAAAGTCAGTCTTGTCTACTCAGAATGGCAGTGGCTCTCCTGGGTCTCAAGCTGAGGATTTTCACACCTACTTGCCTGGACCCTTTTTGGAGATGCCAGGGATTGAACCTGGGACCTTCTGCTTATCAAGCAGATGCTCTACCACTGAGCCACCGTCCCTCCTCATGCCAAGCAGAGACTCTTCCACTGAGCCACAGTTTGTTTCCATGGCTCTCCAGGGTCTCAAGTAGAGGTCTTTCCCATCACCTCCTGCCTGGTCCATTCGGCTGCAGATGCCGGAGATTGAACCTGGGACCTTCTGCATGCCAAACAGAGGCTCTTCCACTGAGCCCCAGCCCCATACATCTTGGGATGACAACCCCGAAAGAACACCCAGCAAACTTGGCTTCTGCAAAAGATCTGCCCCACCCAGGAAGCTGGAGCATAGACTGCTACATCCTCCCCGTGACTCCCGGATCTTCTGCATCAGAACGAAGAGACATCCCTGCAGAGAGATTCCAGAGGGGAGGTTTCGTGCCACCGTCTGCCCGGCTGGGAGATTCTCGGGGGGCGGTTCTTGCAGCTCAGTGCGCCTCTCTAATTGCCGTGAAGGTGAAGGCAGGAGTAGCATGCCCGTGAACCTTGCGCTGCGATAACACCCTTCGCCCCCTTCTACGCACAGACAGCCTAATTAACCTTTCTTGATTAAGGCAATTATTTCCAGCACATTATCCTCTAATCTAAACATCGGCAGACTTTGTAGCTGAGTGCGGTTGGAGGGCTTGGGGCTTGCGCGGTGCGGTGCGGCCTGGGGGGGGGAGGCTGTGGGAGGGGGAGGAAGGCCCTCCTGGGGGCTGCCTCTGATGCATTTGGAAAGAAAGGAAGGGTGCTCTGAACAGCATCTAGAAGCAGGGCTGCCGAGTTCAATTCAAGAAATCTCTGGGGACTTTGGGGGTGGAGCCAGGAGACGTAGGGGGCGGAGCCAGGAGCAAGGTTGTGACAAGCGCAATTGAACTCCAAAGGGAGTTCCGGCCATCGCGTTTCAAGGGACCGCACACCTTTGAAATGCCTTCCCTCCATTGGAAGCAATGAAGGAGAGGGGCACCTTCTTTGGGGGCTCATAGAATTGAACTCCCTGGTCCAATCATTTTGAAACTTGGAGAACCTTGCAAGGAGAGGCATCGGATACTATGCTGCCAATTTGGTGCCTCTACCTAAAAGAAACGATGCAGGACATTCACAAATACCTCCCCTGAAATCCATCGGGTCTGCATTGTTCCCAGAAGAACGTAGAAGATGAAGAAGAAGATGAAGAAGAAGATGATATTGGATTTATATCCCGCCTCCACTCCGAAGAGTCTCAGAGCGGCTCACAATCTCCTTTACCTTCCTCCCCCACAACAGACACCCTGTGAGGTAGATGAAGATATTGGATTTATATCCCGCCCTCCACTCCGAAGAGTCTCAGAGCGGCTCACAATCTCCTTTCCCTTCCTCCCCCACAACAGGCACCCTGTGAGGTGGGTGGGGCTGGAGAGGGCTCTCACAGCAGCTGCCCTTTCAAGGACAACCTCTGCCAGGCTCTGGCTGACCCAAGGCCATGTTAGCAGGTGCAAGTGGAGGAGCGGGGAATCAAACCCGGAGAAGCCATGTTGGATCAAGTGGAGAAAGGGTGGCGTGGGCTTCTCCGGGGGTTAAGGAGGGCTGCTGGGGGTGTGGCAAAGCCCCTGGTGGCTGGCTGGCTGCCCGCTTTCCTAATCCAGGGATTGTTATGCAGCTGCAGCTCCTATTCAATTGACAAGGTAGGTGAGGGGGAGCGGGGGGGGGGCATCACAAAGGTTCAGGAGTTGTGCTCCTGTGAGCTTCTGCAGAGTTCAAGGCCTGAGCGCCATACATTATGACACTTACTTGGGAGGTACAGTATCCATTGATTTATGGATACTGCCAGTGTGGTGTAGTGGTTAAGTGTGCGGACTCTTATCTGGGAGAACCGGGTTTGATTCCCCACTCCTCCACTTGCACCTGCTGGCATGGCCTTGGGTCAGCCACAGCTCTTTTATCTGGGAGAAACCGGGTTTGATTCCCCCCTCCTCCACTTGCACCTGCAGGAATGGCCTTGGGTCAGCCAGAGCTCTCTTATCTGGGAGAACCGGGTTTGATTCCCCTCTCCTCCACTTGCACCTGCTAGCATGGCCTTGGGTCAGCCATAGCTCTGGCAGAGGTTGTCCTTGAAAGGGCAGCTGCTGTGAGAGCCCTCTCCAGCCCCACCCACCTCACAGGGTGTCTGTTGTGGGGGAGGAAGGTAAAGGAGATTGTGAGCCGCTCTGAGACTCTTTGGAGTGGAGGGCGGGATATAAATCCAATATCTTCTTCTTCTTCTTCTTCTTCTTCTATTCAGGTCTGTATTTAAAATGCAGAACGGTGCCCTGTTGCATGTACACTAACATTCATTCCAGTAACCTGGAAAGCAAAGTTCTCGTGGCAAACTATTTTGCTTTGATTTGGCCCAGTCCCAAAACAGCTAATGTCCTTCTCCATGCCTTTCTCTCCTTTTATCCTCATAAGGACCCTGTGAGGTAGGCGAGGCTGAGAGGCTGGGACAGGGCCGAAGCTGCCACGGTGGAGTGGGGATTCGAACCCAGGTCTCCAAGATTCTAATCTAAGGGCGTTTTCGCACTGACCTTAATCGGCAGCGACGTCCCTCTTCACTGCGCAGGATCTGCGCGGATTTTGCACCAATTGCTGCGGAGCACCCGGAAGAGCCGCAAAGTCCCACGGCTTTTGCGGCACAAATGGAAACTGGTTTTTGGCGGTTTCCATTTGCGCCGCAAAAGCCACGGGACTTTGCGGCTCTTCCGGGTGCTCCGCAGCAATTGGTGTGAAATCCGCGCAGATCCTGCGCGGTGAAGAGGGACGTCGCTGCCGATTAAGGTCAGTGCGAAAACGCCCTAAGACTCTTCCCTCTTCGGCTTTGTGCTGGAGCTGCTTATAACCCATAGTCAAAGTGCAGTGCCTAAGGGATGGGGAATGTATTTATTCATTCATTTACTCATTCATTGGTTGGTTCATTGGTTTTGCTGATTTAAGACATATTTAATGCTGTGTTGAAACCTGATCAGGTGCGCATCAATACTTTAAAATTAACAATAAAAAAGAACAGGTAGCATTGTAAAATGATTCAATTAAAAACACATAAACAAAGGATACTAGAAGAAGAAGTAGTAGTAGAAGAAGAAGTAGTAGTAGTGGACGGGGAGGAGGAGATTGAATTTATACTGTGCCCTTCGCTACCCAATGGAGTCTCAGAGCGGCTCACAATCTCCTTTCCCTTCCCCTCCCCACAACAGACACCCTGTGAGGTAGGTGGAGCTGAGGGAGCTCTGACAGGCACAGCTCTTGAGAGGAACAGCTCTGCGAGGACTTGTGATCGTCCCAAGGTCACTCCAGCAGCTGCCTGTGGAGGAGTGGGGAATCAAACCTGGTTCTCCCAGATAAGAGTCTGCGCACTTCACCACTACACCAAACGGGCTCTCCATAAACCGTTATCAGGGGTTTGCCGAGTGAAACGAAAAAGTCTTCACCCATTGGCAGGAGACACAGATAGAGGGAGACAGACCTAGCTCCCTGGGGAACGAGTTTCAGAATATTTGGTGCCACAACCGAGAAAGCCCTTTTTTGGCTCGCTGCCCACCTAGCTCGGATGGTGGAGGGACCAACCGAAGTCAGGCCTCTGGAGATCCTCAAAGTAAACTCACCCCTGGAGATCTTGTTTCAGACCATCACGCTTCATACATGCAAGAGACGGGAGCCCTACTCAAGTTCCAGAGAAGATCTCAGATAATTAATATTCATGAGCTTCCCAGCAGATGTTCTCAGCATCTGTGCCATGTCAGAATGCTGTCAACACGTTATTAGCATGAATGACACGTTCTATTCCCCTCCCCTCCGGTCTCCCCACTTCGATGGTGTGAATTCAATTTTCATGTTTATCTCGCATCATTTGGCACCCGTCGCGTTTTGCCTGCCACCCCTCTCTGGACCTTCCAAACCTTCCCCCCTTTCAATTGCCGGCAACCCATCGAAAGTGGGTTGACTCACACCCAGCTCCTCCAGGAGGCACCAAACTGAGGCACTATAATAAGCCATGGGTTCCGAACTTCGGGAGATGCATCGTTGGGAATTGAGCTCTGGCTCTGGTTACGTTGGTATAGGGAAGGAGTGAGAATTTACTCTTTGGAGAAGTGTGTTTTTTAAAAGGCGTGTTTGTTTGTTTGTGATGTTGTTTAACTTCAGCTCAGAGGCGATTGGCAATAAACAAGCCGGTACCAAGAGAAACACCTGCTGTCGGTGCTGGCGGATCGTCGAATGTCTCCCCGGGTGGATTTATTTTTGGAAATCCCACCTCACGCGCCAGCTTCCTTCGCTAACAGATGGAATTGGCACAGATGATCCAGCTAGACTCTGTGTGCCAATTCGCAGCGTACGGTCGGGAGCGTGGAGATCAGAGTTCAACCTGGGCTGAAAAAAAAAAAAAAGTTATGTTGCAGGGAAAACAAATCGGGTCAAATGTTGGGATTCCGGCACTTTGCAATAGTCGTGTTGGAATCCTAGCAAACCGCGGAGTCTTGGGAGCAACAATTCTGCTTGGCGAGCTACTGGCATGAAAGTGGTGAGCTATTGCATAAAATTAGTTTGCTCTGTGACCCAAGTCCAATTCAAGAAATATCTGGGGACTTTGGGGGTGGAGCCAGGAGACTTTGGGGGTAGGGCCTGGAGACACTGGGGTGGAGCCAGGAGCAAGGGTGTGACAAGTATCATTGAACTCCAAAGGGAGTTCTGGCCATTGCATTTAAAGGGACCGCACACCTTTTAAATGCCTTTTAAATTTCCCTCCATCGGAAATAATGAAGAATAGGGACAATTAAAATTATACAATAAAATACATAAAAACCTAAAAATACATAAAACTCACATCGATATACACTATGCTACACCTTTTGGGGGGGCTCATAGAACTGGAACCCTTAGCCTAATCATTTTGAAACTTGGAGGGTATTTTGAGGAAAGGCAGTGGGTGCTATGCTGAGAGTTTGGTGCCTCTACCTAAAAAAACAGCCACCCCCCCAGAGCCCCAGATACCCACAGATCAATTCTTCATTATTCCCTATGGGAATGGGTCTTCATAGGAAATAAGATATTGGATTGGATTTATATCCTGCCCTATACTCTGATTCTCAGAGTGGTCACAATCTGCTTTACCTTCCCACCCCTGACGACAGACACCCTGTGAGATAGGTGGGGCTGAGAGAGCTCTTACAGCAGCTGCCCTTTCAAGGAAAACTCCTACGTGAGCTCTGGCTGACCCAAGGCCATTCCAGCAGCTGCAAGTGGAGGAGTGGGGAATCAAACCCGGTTCTCCCAGATCAGAGAGCTTTGGCTGACCCAAGGCCATTCCAGCAGGTGCAAGTGGAGGAGTGGGGAATCCAACCTGGTTCTCCCAGATCAGAGAGCTATGCTGACCCAAGGCCATTCCAGAAGGTGCAGTGGAGGAGTGGGGAATCAAACCCGGTTCTCCCAGATAAGAGAGCTCTGGCTGACCCAAGGCCATTCCAACAGCTGCAAGTGGAGGAGTGGGGAATCCAACCCGGTTCTCCCAGATCAGAGAGCTCTGGCTGACCCAAGGCCATTCCAGCAGGTGCAAGTGGAGGAGTGGGGAATCCAACCTGGTTCTCCCAGATCAGAGAGCTATGGCTGACCCAAGGCCATTCCAGAAGGTGCAAGTGGAGGAGTGGGGAATCCAACCCAATTCTCTCAGATAAGAGAGCTATGGCTGACCCAAGGCCATCCCAGCAAAGGGAGGAATGGGGGAATCCAACCCGGTTCTCCCAGATAAGAGAGTTCTGGCTGACCCAAGGCCATTCCAGCAGCTGCAAGTGGAGGAGTGGGGAATCAAACCCAATTCTCTCAGATAAGAGAGCTATGGCTGACCCAAGGCCATCCAGCAAAGGGAGGAATGGGGGAATCCAACCCGGTTCTCCCAGATAAGAGAGTTCTGGCTGACCAAGGCCATTCCAGCAGCTGCAAGTGGAGGAGTGGGGAATCAAACCCAATTCTCTCAGATAAGAGTCCACGCGCTTAACCACCACACCAAACTGGCTCAGATACATTGAAATGGAAGTTACCTCTGTGTCCAAAAACTGGACTTTACTTACAGTGCTGGTTTTGCTCTTGAGCTGAGCACGCCATGCTCTTGGATGGTTGTGTTCACAATTCGAAATAAGCAGGGCTTTCTTTGTAGGAAAAAGCCAGCAGCAACACATTTGCATATTAGGCCACACCCCCAGACATCCCCATTGTTTCACACAGGGCTTTTTTGTAGAAAACCCCAGCAGGAACTCATTTGCATATTAAGCCACACACCCCAGACCTCACCATTGTTTCACACAGGGCTTTTGCCCAGAAAACCCCCAGCAGGAACTCATTTGCATATTAGGCCACACCCCCAGACAGCACCATTGTTTCACACAGGACTTTTTTGTAGAAAATACTTAGTGGAAACTCATTTGCATATTAGGCCACACCCCTATACAGCACCATTGTTCCGCACAGGGCTTTTAGATTGAAAAAGCCCAACAGGAACTCATTTGCATGTTTGGCCACACCCCCTGACATTAAGTCAGCTGGAGCTGAGTTCCTGTGTGTTCCTGCTTTTTTTTTTTAAATAAGCATATTTTAAGTGCTGTTCCATTAATACCCAGCCATGGCTGGCACAGGCTAGCCTGATCTCCTCTGGTACCATAGAGGCCTTCCCCTGAGAAGAACATTAAAAGAGCCCTGCTGGATTAGACCAGTGAGGGTCCATCTAGTCCAGCCTCCTGTCTCACACAGTGGCCAGCCAGTTCCTCTGCAGGGCCAACAACAGGGCAGAGAGGCCGAGGCCTTCCCCTGAGAAGAACATCAGAAGAGCCCTGCTGGATCAGACCAGTGAGGGTCCATCTAGTCCAGCCTCCTGTCTCCTGCCAACCAGTTCCTCTGGAGGGCCAACAACAGGGCACAGAGGCCGAGGCCTTCCCCTGAGAAGAACATCAGAAGAGCCCTGCTGGGTCAGACCAGGGAGGGTCCATCTACTCCAGCCTCCTCCCATCTCACACAGTGGCCAGCCATTTCCTCTGGAGGGTCAACAACAGGGCAGAGAGGCCGAGGCCTTCCCCTGAGAAGAACATCAGAAGAGCCCTGCTGGATCAAATCAATGAGGGTCCATCTAGTCCAGCCTCCTGTCTCCTGCCAACCAGTTCCTCTGGAGGGCCAACAACAGGGCAGAGAGGCCGAGGCCTTCCCCTGAGAAGAACATCAGAAGAGCCCTGCTGGGTCAGACCAGGGAGGGTCCATCTACTCCAGCCTCCTCCCGTCTCACACAGTGGCCAACCTGTTCCTCTGGAGGGCCAACAACAGGGCAGAGAGGCCGAGGCCTTCCCCTGAGAAGAACATCAGAAGAGTCCTGCTGGGTCAGAGCAGGGAGGGTCCATCTACTCCAGCCTCCTCCCGTCTCACACAGTGGCCAACCTGTTCCTCTGGAGGGCCAGCAACAGGGCAAAGATGCCCAGACCTTTCCTTGACGTTCCCTCCTAATACTGGGATTCAGAGGCTGAGTGCCTCTGAATGTGGAGGTTGCCTTGAGTTCCCACGGCTAATAGCCCCCAATAGACCTCTCCTCCATGAATCTGATCTTATTTTAAAGCTGTCAATGCCTGTGGCCATCACAACATCCTAGGGTTGCCAATCCCCAGGTGGGGGCAGGGCATCCCCCGGTTTGGAGGCCCTCCCCCCGCTTCAGGGTCATCAGGAAGCGGGGGGAGGGGAGGGGAATGTCTGCTGGGAACTCTATTATTCCCTATGGAGATTTATTCTCATAGAAAATAATGGAGAATTGATCCGCGGGTATCTGGGGCTCTGGGGGGCCCCTGTTTTTTGGGGTAGAGGCACCGAATTTTCAGTATAGCATCTAGTGCTTCTCCCCAAAATACCCCCCAAGTTTCAAAAAGATTGGACCAGGGGGTCCAATTCTATGAGCCCCCAAAGAAGGTGCCCCTATCCTTCATTATTTCCTATGGCAGGAAGCCATTTTAAAAGGTGTGCCATCCCTTTAAATGTGAGGGCCAGAACTCCCTTTGGAGTTCAATTGTGCTTGTCACAGCCTTGATCTTGGCTCCACCCCCAACGTCTCCTGGCTCCACCCCCAAAGTCTCCTGGCTCCACCCCCAGAGTCCCCAGATATTTCTTGAATTGGACTTGGCAACCCTGCAACATCCTCTGGCACCAAATGCCACATTTTTTTATTACTCACTGATATCTCAGCAGCCATTGCTAGGCAAATTGCCCTAAAAATAAGGTTTTGGGAAATTTAGAGTGGAGGCCAATCAGCCTTTCAGCGAGAGCTAAAACCTATTTATACAGAAGGCGTCTGCTTTGGAAGTTACCCAATAACGAGGCAATATAATATAATAATCAAGGGGTTTTATTATAAAATAAAGGCCAACATACAAAGGTATACAGTCACACAACACGCATACAGCCCTAATAAAGACAGGGTTGAAATAGACAGGGTAAACACAAGGAACGTCAAACAAGGTGATAATTACCTAGCGTAGTCTTCGAGGAAGGCTCCAACGGCGACGGAAAAGGAGATGGGGGATGGACCCTCAACGAATCAGGTATCGGGGGCGTATCTAACAGCGGAGCATGTGGTACTGTCAGAGGCACAAGTGTGGGACGTAGGGTCTTCCTTAAGCCCCTACGGGGTAGGAGGGCAAAGGATTATGCCACTGGGTCAGATGGGTGTCACATGGTGTGTTACCTCAGGAAAAGGGGAGGCTCCAGAATGACAGTTAGGGCAAGGCATGGGTGGAGGTCTGGGTGGAGGTGTTTAAACAAGCTATCCAAACTTATCTAAAGGTGACAATAGAGAGCCAGATCGGTGCCTAAGGTGACACCCGATTTATACAAAGAACTCTGGCTCTAGGTGAAGCTGGTCTTCCTCTTCTGCTCCTCTGGCTAGCACCATCCGTCAGGGCCGTAGCCAGGATTTGGAAGGTCGGGGGGCATTTACATTTTTCGGGGGGCACTGATGCCCCCCCAGCGCCCCACACGACCTTCCCTCTAGTGACAGGCAGGGCTGGCCCTAGCCCTTCTGCCTAGGCAGCACAGCTCCGCCCCGCCCCAGTCACCAGATCTGCTGCCTACTCATGAGCAGCCCTCCGCGTAGGCGGCAGGCATGGGGCTGCTCGCGGGAACAGGCAGGGGGAGAGACAGGCAGCAGAGGCGATCGGGGCTGGGAGGGAGGGGAAAGGGCAGGAGAAGTGGCTGCAGTCGGGGCTGGGAGCTGCAGCAAAAGCAACCCCCAGCTCCCCCCTGGAGTTAAAGGGCCGTGAAACAGCTGATCTGCTGGCCCTTTAACTCCTGGGGAGCTGGAGACTGCTTCTGCCCCCGGCCGGCAGAGGCCCTGGGGACTGGTTGGGAGCGTCCAGTCAGGGGGTCTCACCCAGAAGTCGGGGGGGGGGGCTGTGCCCCCACAGGCCCCCCTCGTAGCTACGGGACTGCCGTCCACTGTCTAAAGTTCCGTTTGACAAGGATTTGGGCAGTCTGGCAGGGTCCACGCCTAAGCTGAGCTTGATTGCCTTTTGTAGATGTAACAGCTGTTGAGTACGTGAGCCTCTCACTTCTCTGTCATGGAGTCTGGCACTGCGGGAAGACGGTCGCTGATGATGTTAGCCTACCAACATGGCTTTTATGGTCAAGGCTGGAAAACGCTTGCCCGGACAGTTCCCGGCGGCGCGACTTCTTCCACTGCAACGGCCGAGATGGTGCACGCACCGGAGCGGCTGGAAATCCATCTGTACTCCTGCCTAGCACTCTTCCAGAGATATAGGGTGCTGTTGTAAATCTGAGGCTGTTAGTACCCGCATAAGCCTCTTCTAAAATGATAGATAAAACCCACGTCTCACAGCAGATGGGTGTGAGTCGTTTCTCCAGGCACCCTGGCAACCAAACGGGTGATTACGATGTCCGTATATAACTGAGATGAGGGCTCTCTTGCTCACACCGGGCAAATGGACCAGGCGGAGAGGCAAAGAGAGGAATGAATTTTGGTGAAAACCTGCCAGACAGCTCTCTGGAACTGGAAAGATCATTTCTCCTTCAGGTTGTCTTTATTGCCCAGCGCTGACCCAAGGATGCCTCTTCTGTACAGCTCTCTGCCGTCCCCAAGAGCCCCTCGCTCTCTGTCTCTCTGTCTGCCTCGCCCTCCCTGCGTGTGTTTCTTGGCAGAGGAAACATCTTGAGTGCCAAGTGCGACATTCTGAGCCCAGATGGTACATGAGGCTGGTGCCTGCTAACACCTTGTGTGTTGAAGCTGTGGAATTCATTTCCCCAAACTGTCGGCTCCGTGCATTAATTGGACCTCCTGTTTGCTTGGTGGCGTGCGCAGCCTTCCCTTCGAGCAAACCAGCTCAGGATGGAGTCGGGAGCGAGTAGCACGTCACTCTCAGCAGAGACGGACGGGGCGGAAGGCTCCTCGGAAGGCGGCTGGTTCCCTTGCAGTCTCAGAAGACTTCTCCCATAATTCTAGCTGGTGGGAGAAAGCAGGAGGGGGAGCAAGAGATGTCTTGGGCAAGCCTGATCTCGTCGGATCTCAGAAGCTAAGCAGGGCTGCCTCTGGCAAGAACTTGGATGAGAGACGTCTAAGGAATACCTGCAGTCGGGAGAGTAGGGGTAGGCTTTATTTAGCCACGTGGTAAAGCAGCAGTACTGCAGTACTGTGATCTGAACTCTCTGCTCGCGACCTGAGTTCGATTCCGGCGGAAGCTGGATTCAGATAGCCGGCCCAAGATGGACTCAGCCTTCCATCCTTCCGTGGTCGGTAAAATGAGTACCCAGCTTGCTGGGGGGAAAGCGTAGAGGACTGAGGAAGGCAATGGCAAAGCACCCTGTAAAAAGTCTGCTGTGAAAACGTTGTGAAAGCAACGTCACCCCAGAGTCGGAAACGACGTGCTTGCACAGGAGACCTTTCCTTTCCTGAATATCCTCCAGGCCTCCAGTAGGGGTCAGTCTCTAGAGGTTGCCGTGGCTTCCACGTGCACACACACACACAAGCACATACATAAAACTCTACATAATATCCCCCCCCCCCAACAAAAAGAGAGAGAGATGTCTTGGGCTGCTCTGGTGTGGTGGAAGAAGCTGTTTGCACAAGGTCAGAGAGCTTTTTAGGGGGGCAAGCTTGAGTAGTAACACCCTAGAGACCAACAAGATTTTCAGAAGAACAAAGCTGGAGTCCAGGGGCATCTTTAAGACTAACAAATTTTTTTTCTGGGTATAAGCTAGGGGTGCCCAAACCGTAGCTTGGGACATACAGGTGGCTCTTTCACACACTTTGGTGTAGCCAGTTTGGTGCAGTGGTTAAGTGTGCAGACTCTTATCTGGGAGAACCGGGTTTGATTCCCCACTCCTCCACTTGCACCTGCTGGAATGGCCTTGGGTCAGCCAGAGCTCTCTTATCTGGGAGAACAGGGTTGGATTCCCACTCCTCCACTTGCACCTGCTGGAATGGCCTTGGATCAGCCAGAGCTCTCTTATCTGGGAGAACCGGGTTTTATTCCCCACTCCTCCACTTGCACTTGCTGGAATGGCCTTGGGTCAGCCAGAGCTCTCTGATCTGGGAGAACCGGGTTGGATTCCCTACTCCTCCACTTGCACCTGCTGGAATGGCCTTGGGTCAGCCACAGCTCTCTTATCTGGGAGAACCGGGTTTGGTTCCCCATTCCTCCACTTGCACCTGCTTGAGTGGCCTTGGGCAAGCCACAGGTCTCTTATCTGGGAGAACCAGGTTTGATTCCCCACTCCTCCACATGCACCTGCTGGAATGGCCTTGAGTCAGCCAGAGCTCTATCTGGGTGAACCGGGTTGCATTCCCCACTCCTCCACTTGCACCTGCTAGCATGGCCTTGGGTCAGCCATAGCTCTGGCAGAGGTTGTCCTTGAAAGGGCAGCTGCTGTGAGAGCCCCTCTCCAGCCCCAGCCACCTCACAGGGTGTCTGTTGTGGGGGAGGAAGGTAAAGGAGATTGTGAGCCGCTCTGAGACTCTTCAGAGTGGAGGGCGGGATATAAATCCAATATCTTCTTCTTCTACTTATTATGTGGCTCTCGAAGTCCCCACTGCCTTGTTAGCCAGCTTGGAGAAGGCATTTCTTTCTTTGAATCAGTACTTCAAGACAAGTCAGCCAGCAGCTTGGAGAATGCATTTAAAGTTAAAGTTGCTTTCTTTCCACCTCTCCCATTATTCCCTATGGAGACCGATTCCCATAGGGTATAATGAAAAATTGATCTGTGAGTATCTGGGGCTCGGCGAGGGGACTGTTTTTTGAGGTAGGGGTACCAAATTTGTAGCATAGCATCTGGCACCTATCCTCAAAAGACCCTCCAAGTTTCAAAAAGATTGGGCCAGGGGGTCCAATCCTATGAGCCGCAAAAGAAGATCCCCCTATCCTTCATTATTTCAAATGGAAGGAATACATTTAAAAAGCATGAAAAAGGTAGTCCCCTGTACAAGCATGCAGTCCCTTTAAATGTGGTGGCCAGAACCCCCTTTGGAGTTCATTTATGCTTGTCACACCCTTGCTCCTGGCTCCACCCCCAAAGTCTCCTGGCTCCACCCTCAATGTCTCCTGGCTCCACCTTCAAAGTTTCCTGGCTCCACCCCCAAAGCCCCCAGATATTTCTTGAATTGGACATGGCAACCCTAATTGTAAATGGCCAAGTCAGGTGTTGTCTGCTAGAGTTATAAGGCCAAGTGAGTGTTCAGGATGTACCAAGCAGCCAGACTTGCACGGGTTAGCGAATAGGGAGACGAGTTCCTCAGTGTGGAAGCCGGGATGTTTTCTTGGCCAAAGGAGGCTTGGAAGAGCAGCCAGGCGGCTTTTATGGCCAGATCAGGTTTAAGAGTCCAACGGTCTGAAGAGCTAAGAGCTGCTGTCTCAGGACTGCCGCCAGGTATGGAGAAGTGCAGCCCCGCGGCACTGTAAAGGTTGGGTGTGATGTTCGAAAGATGATGCAAGGAAGGGCCAGAAAGCCGCCGGTGAGCGGAGCAGGGGAAGTGGTAGGAAAGGAGAAGACGCAAGTGTGGAGCTGGAAGCCAGAATGGAACTGTGGCTAGAAATAGCTAGAGATTTTGGGGGTGGAGCCGGAAGCAAGGGTGTGACAAGCACAACTGAACTCCAAAGGGAGTTCTGGCAACCACGGCTAAAGGAACTGCACACCTTTTAAATGTCTTTCCACCATTTGGAAATAATGAAGGACAGGGGCATCTTCTTTTGGGGCTCATGGAATTGGACCCCCTGGTCCAGTCTCTTTTGAAACTTGGAGGGTGTTTTGAGGAGAGACACTGGATGCTATACTGAAAATTTGGTGCCTCTACCTTAAAAAACAGGCACCCCCAGAGTCCCAGATGCCCACAGATCATTTTTCCATTATACCCATAAGAACATAAGAGAAGCCATGTTGGATCAGGCCAACGGCCCATCCAGTCCAACACTCTGTGTCACACAGTGGCCAATATATGTGTGTGTACACACACACACACACACACACACACACACATATATACACACTGTGGCTAATAGCCACTGATGGACCTCTGCTCCATATTTTTATCCAATCTCCTCTTGAAGCTGGCTATGCTTGTAGCTGCCACCACTTCCTGTGGCAGTGAATTCCACATGTTAATCACCCTTTGGGTGAAGCAGGACTTCCTTTTATCCGTTTTAACCTGACTGCTCAGCAATTTCATTGAATGCCCACGAGTTCTTGTATTGTGAGAAAGGAAGAAAAGTACTTCTTTCTCTACTTTCTCCATCCCATGCATAACCTTGTAAACCTCTCTCATGTCACCCCACAATCCACGTTTCTCCAAGCTAAAGAGCCCCAAGTGTTTTAACAAAAATCTGTAATCTTTCATTGAAATCTGCCTCTGTTCCCGAGGACTGGAAGGTAGCAAATGTCACCCCCATCTTTAAAAAAGGTTCCAGAGGAGACCTGGGAAATTACAGTCCAGTCAGTCTGACTTCAATACCGGGAAAGTTGGTAGAAACCATTATCAAGGACAGAATGAGTAGGCACATTGATGAACACGGGGAAGACTCAGCATGGGTTCTGCAAGGGAAGATCTTGCCTCACTAACCTGTTACATTTCTTTGAGGGGGTGAACAAACATGTGGACAAAGGAGACCCAATAGATGTTGTTTACCTTGACTTCCAGAAAGGTTTTGATAAAGTTCCTCATCAAAGGCTCCTTAGAAAGCTTGAGAGTCATGGAGTAAAAGGACAGGTCCTCTTGTGGATCAAAAACTGGCTGAGTAATAGGAAGCAGAGAGTGAGTATAAATGGGCAGTCTTCACAGTGGAGGACGGTAAGCAGTGGGGTGCCGCAGGGCTCGGTACTGGGTCCCATGCTCTTTAACTTGTTCATAAATGATTTAGAGTTGGGAGTGAGCAGTGAAGTGGCCAAGTTTGCGGATGACACTAAATTGTTCAGGGTGGTGAGAACCAGAGAGGATTGTGAGGAACTCCAAAGGGATCTGTTGAGGCTGGGTGAGTGGGCGTCAACGTGGCAGATGCGGTTCAATGTGGCCAAGTGCAAAGTAATGCACATTGGGGCCAAGAATCCCAGCTACAAATACAAGTTGATGGGGTGTGAACTGGCAGAGACTGACCAGACGACCCCAAGAGAGAGATCTTGGGGTCGTGGTAGATAACTCACTGAAAATGTCAAGACAGTGTACGTTTGCAATGAAAAAGGCCAACGCCATGCTGGGAATTATTAGGAAGGGAATTGAAAACAAATCAGCCAGTATCATAATGCCCCTGTATAAATCGATGGTGCGCTCTCATTTGGAGTACTGTGTGCAGTTCGGGTCGCCGCACCTCAAAAAGGTTATTATAGCATTGGAGAAAGTCCAGAGAAGGGCAACTAGAATGATTAAAGGGCTGGAGCACTTTCCCTATGAAGAAAGGTTGAAACACTTGGGACTCTTTAGCTTGGAGAAACGTCGACTGCGGGGTGACATGATAGAGGTTTACAAGATAATGCATGGGATGGAGAAAGTAGAGAAAGAAGTACTTTTCTCCCTTTCTCACAATACAAGAACTCGTGGGCATTCGATGAAATTGCTGAGCAGACAGGTTAAAACGGATAAAAGGAAGTACTTCTTCACCCAAAGGGTGATTAACATGTGGAATTCACTGCCACAGGAGGTGGTGGCGGCCACAAGTATAGCCACCTTCAAGAAGGGTTTAGATAAAAATATGGAGCACAGGTCCATCAGTGGCTATTAGCCACAGTGTATGTTTGTATATAAAAATTTTTGCCACTGTGTGACACAGAGTGTTGGACTTGATGGGCCGTTGGCCTGATCCAACATGGCTTCTCTTATGTTCTTATGTTAACTTTTCCTCGTAGGTTAACCCATCAGTGACTCATAGCCACAAGGTATAGAGGGAATACTCTCTCTGGGGCAGTGATGCTCTGTATCCTTGGTGTTTGTGGGAGGGGCAAGAATGGGAGGGCTTCTGGAGTTCTGGCCCTGCTGGTGGACCTCTTGAGGGCACCTGGGTTTTGGCCACCGCGTGACACAAAGTTTGGGACTGGATGGGCCATTGGCCTGATCCAGCATGGCCAGTTTGGTGTAGTGGTTAAATATGTGGACTCTTATCAGGGAGAACCGGTTTTGATTCCCCACTCCTCCACTAGCAGCTGCTGGAATGGCCTTGGGTCAACCATAGCTCTTGCAGAGCTGTCCTTAAAAGGGCAGCTTCTGGGAGAGCTCTCTCAGCCCACCCACCCCACAGGGTGTCTGTTGTGGGGGAGGAGGATAAAGGAGATTGTGAGCCATTCTGAGATTCAGAGTGGAGGGCGGGATATAAATCCAATATCTTCTTCTCTTATCTTCTTATGTCTGGTGCTTGGGGAGGCGAGAGTAGGAAGGTTTCTGCAGTTCTGGCCCTGCTGGTGGGCCTCCTGATGGTCCCCTGAGTTTTGGCCACTGTGTGACACAGAGTGTTGGACTGGATGGACCGTTGGCCTGAGCCAACATGGCTTTTCTTGTGTTCTTTTAGATTCATAATAAAGCCTTTGTTATAAGCACACTACTGGTTGATGCTGTCATTATCACAACGTGGTGGCAGCAGTGGGATAGCGACCCGCCTCATCCAAATGACTAGAGTCATCCCTCAAGAGGAAGGAAAGGGAGCCTTGCGCTGTCGCCCCTGGAACTGCCTACTGCTAAGAATCAAGTAACAGGATATCTGCTTCCGGGAGCTCTCTTGTATTTGACGCATTGCATTAGCCGCTGTTGCAAAAAAGATTTCAAAATGCTCTTGGTGCAATGTGTGAAAATACTCTGAAAGCCTTTCCTGGCAAGCACCCTGCCCAACTGGCTCTTCAAAGCCCCAGGGGAGAAAATCCCCTGGATATTTTGCTGCCTCCATCGGCTGATCAGTTATACAGTGCGAGAGACCCACCCCCGCCGGTTCCTTGCCTCTCTAAAGATGGATTTCAAGCCGGGATGTCACTGAAGACTTTCAGGGAGGTGCAGCCCTGTAATTTTGCAGGCACAGATTGCTTTTAGTTAGGCTCACCCTTTGAGTCAACTCGGAGAGTCCGATTGGACAGAATGCTGCTGATCTGTTACTACTGGGAGCTCAGCGGAGCACATATACGACACCCATTCCTCAGTCGCTCCACTGAAGGCACGCAGCTGTCTTATACTGAACAGACCCTTGGTGCAGCAAAATCGTTGTTGTCTACTCAGACTGGCAGCGGCTTTCCCATCACCCACTGCCAGATCAGGGTTGTCAAACATTTGTTATAAGGGCCGGATCGGACATAAGTGAGATGTGTGTCATAAAATGTAATGCCAGGTAGGGGAGATATAAACTTTATGAAGGACACAGACAAACGCAATGGAACGATTTTTAAAAAACTTAAAAATAAAATGTGCCTAAAAGATTAGCACCCTTGCAGTATTTTGTTTGAACGTATGAACATCTGAAGCTGCCTTCTGCTGAATCAGACCCTCCGTCCATCAAAGTCAGTATTGTGTTTTAACAATTTATTAATAACATATGGTTACTGTGACGGAACCGGCCCGATTCTGCCTTCAGACCCGGTCCCGTCAAATCCCTATTGAGTCACCAACTCTTGGAGGGAGCTATTTCTCCTCCGGCCACTTGGGCTCGCTGCCACCACCTGCTCAGTCTAGGGGTTCCGATTGAGAGGAACAGGACTCCCAATCCCCCTCTCCAGCTCTGAGTCCAGGCCTCAAGGTCCTCTGCCACCCTGTACTTGGGTATCACAGAGACCACAGCACTTCTTCGGGGAACCCCTGGAGGATTGGCACCTTATCCAACTGCATGCCTTCCCCCTTCCCCGGGGCCCCCTTCCTAAAGCAGCGTGGTCTAAGCGGTTGGGATCTATGTGGTACAGAGTTTGACTGCCAGCATTCAAAACAGTAAAAATGTTTAATAAGAAGAGAAAGAAAAATAACAACAAAAACAGTTACATGTTAAAGTTTAGCACAGCACCTGATCAGCAACAAGAAGGGCAAATAAAAGGTGGATTTAAACGCATCCTCTCGTCCCTGGTGTAAACTTGCCCTATCTTGTGAATTACTTACTCGGTCTGACTGCCTGGGGTCCTCCTCCTCTTGAGTAGGCCTCTCCCACAGTCAGGAGCCCACAGACTCACAACCTCTCTCTTTGAGGGCCAGCTGCGAACTGCCCTTTCCCCGCCTAATTCAAATAAAAAAACCCAAAAGAACTTCCTGCCCCTCTAGGAGGCTTTCCCCCTAGAGTTGATGGTTTAACTCTGGAAGGGAGGGGGGAGTGAAGGGAAGCCTAGGCCACACAGCCTGCCTAGTAGTTTCATGTTCCCCTCCCACCAAGCACCAACATTAACCAAGATGGCGTTTCTCCACAGTTACAATATTTAATCGTCTCTTTTCTATACTAACCCATATGATATTTCAACACCCCCTCCCTCCCATATTTGACTTCCCCGAAGTTATAAATTTAAATTCAATTATAAAGGTACCACTAACCAATCAAAGTTCAATACGTTTCTTTTCTCATTAATACTAAAAGATTGTCCAATGTCTTTTTACATTCCACTCTTTCTCCATATATCCTTTAAATTTCTTCCACTCCTTTTTGAATATATCTAAATCATAGTCTCTTAAAGTTTTAGTTAATTTGTCCATCTCACTCCACGATAAAACTTTCACAATCCAATCCTATTTCTCTGGTATTTTTCCCTGTTTCCACAGCTGCGCATACAATGTCCTAGCAGCTGAGAGCAAATACCAAATTAAAGTCCTGTCTTCCTTTGGAAATTTTTCTAATTGTAATCCAAGCAAAAAAGTCTCTGCAGTTTTCTTAAAGTCATAACCCAAAATTTTGGAGATTTCTTGTTGTATCATCTTCCAAAACTCTTTCGCTTTTTCACAAGTCCACCACATATGAAAGAAAGAACCTTCGTGTTTTCCACATTTCCAACATCTATCTGACATCTTTTTACTCATCCTAGCAAGCTTTTTCGGAGTCATATACCACCTATACATCATCTTAAAACAGTTCTCCTTAATACTCTGACAAAGTCAGTATTGTCTTCTCAGACTGGCAGCGGCTCTCCAGGGTCTCAAGCTGAGGTTTTTCATACCTATTTGCCTGGATCCTTTTTTGGAGATGCCGGGGATTGAACCTGGGACCCTCTTGCTCTGAATCATTGCATCAGAGTTTAGAGGCAAGGTCTGTACTGTAGCAATCTCGAGTGTGCTGTTCAGGTGTTGTTCAGGGGCATGTGTAAGTTGCAAAACTTCTTTTGATTACAGAAATCTCCTGGTCAGTGCTTTGAGCCTAAGACCCAGGGGAAAACATGAAATGGCTGGGCATTGCGAGCTTTTGGACGTAAGTTGCTTCATGTGCTGGTCAGCCAATGGAGAAAATAGAGGCTTTGCTCTGTAGCTCTTATGCGATTGAGCAAGCCTGGCAAAGCAAGCTGTGATGCAGAAGGAAGCAAGAGAGAGAGAAATAAGCAGATGATAGTGAGTTGTTTGCAGGCCGGATAGGGGCCTTCTGGGGGCCTTATTTAGCCCTTGGGCAGCATGTTCGATACCCTGGAGTAGACAATACAACCCTCGATTGACTGAGCCCCTGACCCAGCACAAAGCAGGTTTGTGTGGTAACTACCAGAGTAGTTCACCCAGAGTACTTCACCCTTGGTGTGTTAACTACCAGAGTAGCAAAGCAGGAGTCAAGTTTCACCTTTAAGACCAACACAATTTTATTCAGAATGGATGCTTTCGTATGCATGCAGACTTCTTCAGACGGGATAAGGTACAGTGGGCTGAAATACATGTAGTTGGTGGGCTAAGAGTGTAAACTGATACAAAGTTAGCATCAATTGGCGAAACAGTGTAATAAATTGGAAGACCATCTGGTCTGGATAGCAATAAAAGGTAATAAAAGTTGCCTGTTAATTGCTGTTGCTGCAAGTCTAGGTAACACAAAAGGGCATATAGTTCCTGATGATGTTCTACGCCAGCTTGGTGTAGTGGTTAAGTGTATGGACTCTTATCTGGGAGAACCGGGTTTGATTCCCCCCTCCTCCACTTGCAGCTGCTGGAATGGCCTTGGGTCAGCCAGAGCTCTCTTATCTGGGAGAACCGGGTTGGATTCCCCACTCCTCCACTTGCACCTGCTGGAATGGCCTTGGGTCAGCCAGAGCTCTCTTATCTGGGAGAACCGGGTTGGATTCCCCACTCCTCCACTTGCAGCTGCTGGAATGGCCTTGGGTCAGCCATAGCTCTCTTATCTGGGAGAACCGGGTTGGATTCCCCACTCCTCCACTTGCAGCTGCTGAAATGGCCTTGGGTCAGCCAGAGCTCTCTTATCTGGGAGAACTGGGTTTGATTCCCCCCTCCTCCACTTGCAGCTGCTGGAATGGCCTTGGGTCAGCCAGAGCTCTCTTATCTGGGAGAACCGGGTTGGATTCCCCACTCCTCCACTTGCACTTGCAGGAATGGCCTTGGGTCAGCCAGAGCTCTCTTATCTGGGAGAACCGGGTTGGATTCCCCACTCCTCCACTTGCACCTGCTCGAATGGCTTTGGGTCAGCCAGAGCTCTCTTATCTGGGAGAACCGGGTTGGATTCCCCACTCCTCCACTTGCAGCTGCTGGAATGGCCTTGGGTCAGCCAGAGCTCTCTTATCTGGGAGAACCGGGTTTGATTCCCCACTCCTCCACTTGCACTTGCAGGAATGGCCTTGGGTCATCCATAGCTGTAGCAGAGGTTGTCCTTGATAGGACAGCTGCTGTGAGAGCCCTCTCCAGCCCCACCCACCTCACAGGGTGCCTGTTGTGGGGGAGGAAGGGAAAGGAGATTGTGAACCCCTCTGAGACTCTTCGGAGTGGAGGGCGGGATATAAATCCATTATCTTCATCTACCTCACAGGGTGTCTGTCGTGGGGGGGAAGAAGAGAAAGGAGATTGTGAGCCGCTCTGAGACTCTTTGGAGTGGAGGGCGGGATATAAATCCATTATCTTCATCTACCTCACAGGGTGTCTGTTGTGGGGGAGGAAGGGAAATGAGATTGTGAGCCGCTCTGAGACTCTTCGGAGTGGAGGGCGGGCTATAAATCCACTATCTTCATCTACCTCACAGGGTGCCTGTTGTGAGGGAGGAAGGGAAAGGAGATTGTGAACTGCTCTGAGACTCTTTGGAGTGGAGGGCGGGATATAAATCCATTATCTTCATCTACCTCACAGGGTGTCTGTTGTGGGGGAGGAAGGTAAGGAGATTGTGAGCCGCTCTGAGACTCTTCGGAGTGGAGGGCAGGATATAAATCCATTATCTTCATCTACCTCACAGGGTGTCTGTTGTGGGGGAGGAAGGGAAATGAGATTGTGAGCCGCTCTGAGACTCTTTGGAGTGGAGGGCGGGATATAAATCCATTATCTTCATCTACCTCACAGGGTGTCTGTTGTGGGGGAGGAAGGTAAGGAGATTGTGAGCCGCTCTGAGACTCTTCGAAGTGGAGGGCGGGATATAAATGCAACATCTTCTTCTTGTCCACCTAATTTACCTTTTAACATCATTCTATACATTAGAAACATCATTCTGGTTTGCCATTAGGAAAAAAGAACACATAAAATGAAAATGGGTTAAGTATATGTAATGAGATAAGCAGCCAATATCCCTTATTTGAGTGTGTCAATACAAAAAATAATTCTGATACACTATCCTAAAAGAGAAATACATTGGAATACTGTGGATGTATAGTTATACTCAGTGAGAGTGGCTTTAGCATATGTAATAAGATAACAAAAACCAATGTCCCTGTTCAGTCCTGGGGAGGTGTTTGCTCCAAGTTTCATAATAAATTGTAATTCATAAATTTCTGTCTCCATTCTGATCTTGAAGTTCCTTTGCAGTAAAACAGCTACTTTGAAGTCACCCATTGAATGCTTTGGAAGGTTCAAGTGTTCCCCCACAGGTTTCTCAGTTCCGTGATTCCTGATGTCAGATTTGTGTCCATTTAGCCTTTGGCGAAGGGTTTGTCCTGTTTGCCCAATGTAGAGAACCAAAGGGCATTGTTGGCATTTTATGGCACATATAATGTTGGAAGATAAACAAGTGAATTAGCCTGAGATAGCGTAGTTAATGCTGTTAGGTTGAGTGACTGTGTTGTCTGGATGTATGTGGCAGCAAAGTTGGCACTTGGGTTTATTGCAAGC
>NC_083231.1:121993601-122024153 GCF_032191835.1 Heteronotia binoei
CTTTGGCGAAGGGTTTGTCCTGTTTGCCCAATGTAGAGAACCAAAGGCATTGCTGGCATTTTATGGCACATATAATGTTGGAAGATAAACAAGGTGAATTAGCCTGAGATAGCGTTAGGGTGACCATAATGTCTGAAGGCCAGCCAGGGACACCTGGGGGGGGGGGGGAGGTAGGGGTGCGCGCGCGCGAAGCGCGCGCGCCGCCGGAAACAGAAGTGACGTCACTTCCGGTGACATCACTTCCGGTGATGTCATGCCACCGCCGGAAGCAGGAAGTGACACCACTTCCTGTGACATCATTTCCCCCGCGTCACCTGCCGGAAACGGGAAGTGACATCACTTCCTCTGACATCACTTCCCCCAAATGACATCATTTCCCCCAAATGCCACTGCCGAAACAGGAAGTGACTTCACAGCACTTCCTGTGACGTCCCCCCAAATCCCCCAAATATCACCGCCGGAAACAAATTTGTTCTCAAATCCTGTATATACTTCATCAGTATATGGGATAAGGCACTTTCTCAACTGTGCTGCATAATGCAGCCTATTTATTTTGTCCTGTTTGCTCTGTTGGCTCTATCTGCGCCACCTTCATCACTTTCGGGGTGTGGATCCCCAGTGGGGTGGTCTCCCGACTCCCTCCGCCGGCTGTTTCTGATAGCCCTGCGCCCCCTCTTTCATTTGATATGTGTCCCGTGCGGGTGCCACCCTCCCGCCGGGAGATGCCGCAAAATGAGCCCCCTTGAGGCTTATGGCGGCAGGGCTCGGGGGAAGCGAGCTAGACTGCTGTTCTTTTGAGGGGTTATAGAGTGTTTCGAGCCCATCCCTGTGGCATCGGTCTCATCATTGTGGGACCCAGGGGGCCGGCGCAGCGGCCCGCCGAAGCAGCCTGTCACTAATAACACAGGTCGAGATGCAGGACAGGAACCCGGAAGTGACCGACAGGCTGCTTCAGCAGGCCGCTGCGCCGCCCCCTGGGCCCCACAATGATGGGACCGATGCCACAGGGACGGGCTCGAAACACTCTATAACCCCTCAAAAGAACAGCAGTCTAGCTCGCTTCCCCCGAGCCCTGCCGCCATAAGCCTCAAGGGGGCTCATTTTGCGGCATCTCCCGGCGGGAGGGTGGCACCCGCACGGGACACATATCAAATGAAAGAGGGAGCGCAGGGCTATCAGAAACAGCCGGCGGAGGGAGTCGGGAGACCACTCCACTGGGGGATCCACACCCCGAAAGTGATGAAGGTGGCGCAGATAGAGCCAACAGAGCCAACAGGACAAAATAAATAGGCTGCATTATGCAGCACAGTTGAGAAAGTGCCTTATCCCATATACTGATGAAGTAAATACAGGATCTGAGAACAAAATTGCACTAGAAGACACAAACACAAAGCTCCCTTACACTGAATCAGTGCTTGGGTCCACCAAAGTCAGTATTGTCACATAAGAGAAGCCCTGTTGGATCAGGCCAGTGGCCCATCCAGTCCAACACTCTGCGTCACATAAGAACATAAGAGAAGCCCTGTTGGATCAGGCCAGTGGCCCCATCCAGTCCAACACTCTGTGTCACACTTAAGAACATAAGAGAAGCCCTGTTGGATCAGGCCAGTGGCCCATCCAGTCCAACACTCTGCGTCACATAAGAACATAAGAGAAGCCCTGTTGGATCAGGCCAGTGGCCCATCCAGTCCAACACTCTGCGTCACATAAGAACATAAGAGAAGCCTGTTGGATCAGGCCAGTGGGCCCATCCAGTCCAACTCTCTGCGTCACATAAGAACATAAGAGAAGCCCTGTTGGATCAGGCCAGTGGCCCATCCAGTCCAACACTCTGTGTCACATAAGAACATGAGAGAAGCCCTGTTGGATGAGGCCAGTGGCCCATCCAGTCCAACACTCTGCGTCACATAAGAACATAAGAGAAGCCCTGTTGGATCAGGCCAGTGGCCCATCCAGTCCAACACTCTGTGTCCACACTTAAGAACATAAGAGAAGCCCTGTTGGATCAGGCCAGTGGCCCATCCAGTCCAACACTCTGTGTCACACTTAAGAACATAAGAGAACCCTGTTGGATCAGGCCAGTGGCCCATCCAGTCCAACACTCTGCGTCACATAAGAACATAAGAGAAGCCCTGTTGGATCAGGCCAGTGGCCCATCCAGTCCAACACTCTGCGTCACATAAGAACATAAGAGAAGCCCTGTTGGGATCAGGCCAGTGGCCCATCCAGTCCAACACTCTGTGTCACATAAGAACATAAGGAAGGAAGGAAGGAAGGAAGGAAGGAAGGAAGGAAGGAAGGAAGGAAGGAAGGAAGGAAGGGAGGGAGGGAGGGAGGGAGGGAGGAGGAGGGAGAAAGGGAGGAAGAAGGGAAGAAGGGAAGAAAGAAAGGAAGGAGGGAAGGAAGGAAGGAAGGAAGGAAGGAAGGAAGGAAGGAAGGAAGGAAGGAGGAAGGAAGGAAGGAAGGAGGGAGGGAGGGAAGAAAGGAAGGCAAACCCCCAACCGCCAGCCCCCCCCCGCTTTCGGCCCCCTTACCTATGGCGGCGGCGAGTCCAGCGGCGGCGGCAGCGGCGGCGAGTCCGGCGGCGGCGGCGGAGAGGCCTTTCCGATGCCCTCCCGGCCTCCGCCAGCACGGGGGGGGTGGTAGAGGCCGGGGAAGCGTCGGAAAGGCCCGCGGGGGGTCGCTGGAGGGCCTCCAGCGACCACCGCGGGCCTTTCCGACGCCCTCCGGGGCGGAGGAGGACGGGGGGGTGGGGGTTTTCGAGCCCCGGGAAGCGTCGGAAAGGCCCGCGGGGGTCGCTGGAGGGCCTCCAGCGACCCCCGCGGGCCTTTCCGACGCCCTCCCGGGGGAGGAGGACGGGGGGTGGGGGTTTCGAGCCCCGGGGAAGCCTCGGAAAGGCCCCGCGGGGGGTCGCTGGAGGGCCTCCAGCGACCCCGCGGGCCTTTCCGACGCCCTCCCGGGCGGAGGAGGACGGGGGGGTGGGGGTTAAGAGCCCCGTGGAAGCGTCGGAAAGGCCCGCGGGGGAGGAGGACGGGGGGTGGGGGTTGAGAGCCCCGGGGAAGCGTCGGAAAGGGCCCGCGGGGGTCGCTGGAGGGCCTCCAGCGACCCCCACGGGCCTTTCCGACGCCCTCCCGGGCCTCCGCCGCCACCGCCGGGCCCCCGTGCGCGGGCGGGGAAGGCGGCGAGTGAGGGAGGGAGCGTCCCTGCGTGTGCGCAGGGCGATCTGCGCACAGCGCAGGGTCGCTCCCTCCCTCACTCGCCGCCTTCCCCGCCCCGGCGCGCGGCCCCCGGCTCTCTGGCTGGCTAAACCGGGACCTCTTAATGGTCCCGGTATACCCAGCCCGGGAGCCGTGAATTGGGGGCCAGAACCGTGAAAGTCCCGGGAGACCGGGACGGTCTGGCCACCCTAGATAGCGTAGTTAATGCTGTTAGGTTGAGTGACTGTGTTGTCTGGATGTATGTGGCAGCAAAGTTGGCACTTGGGTTTATTGCAAGCTCTGGTACCGGTGTTCATGCTCAGATGAGATGTATTGTTGTAGGTGAGGAGATGTTTGAAATTAGGGGGCTGTCTGTGTGCAAGAAAAGCTTTGCCCCCCGGTACTTTTGAAAGAGACCTGTCGCTATCCAATAGAGGTTGTAAGTTGTTGATGATACATTGAACGGTTTTCAGTTGAGAGTTGTGGTGTGACCACTAGTGGTGTTCTGTCATTGTCTTTTTTTTGGTCTGTCTTTTAACCGGTTTTCTCTGGGTATCATTCCGGCTTTGTTAATCTATTTCCTGACTTCATTAGGTGGGTACTTTAGTTCCAAAAAGGTTTGTTGTAGATCCCTCAGGTGAGAATCTCTGTCAGTAGGATTGGGGCAAATGCGGCTTTAGCGTAGAGCCTGGATGTATACAATGATCATTTGGTATGTTTGGGATGGTAGCTGGAGGCATGCAGGGTAAGTTTGTTGGTCAGTCGGTTTCCGGTATAAGGTAGTGCCTATGTGTCCATCGTGTATTTTTTACAGCGGTGTCCAGAAAATGTATTTCTTGCATAGACTGGTTCATTGTCAGGCTGATGGTAGGGTGAAAGTCATTGAATGCTTGGTGGACTTTGGGGAGGAAGTGGGGAGGCAGAGCTTATTTTGCCAGGCTCTCAATCGCACAGCAGAGTTACTGAGCCAAACCTTTCTATATATATATAATTTTTTTGGCCACTGTGCGACACAGAGTGTTGGGCTGGAGGGGGCCATTGGCCTGATCCAACATGGCTTCTCTTATATTCTTATGTGACACAGAGTGTTGGACTGGGTGGGCCATTGGCCTGATCCAACATGGCTTCCCTTATGTTCTTATGTGACACAGAGTGTTGGACTGAAGGGGCCATACGCCTGATTCAACAGGGGCTTCTCTTATGTTCTTATGTGACACTGAGGGCGTTTTCGCACTGACCTTCAAGTGGCGCGACCACCCTCTTCACACCGGAGGATCTGCCTGGATTTCGCACAAGAAGCGCCGGCGCACCCAAAAGAGCCGGCTACTTCTGTCGCGAAACCCGCTCAAAAACGTTTTCCTGCTTCTTGGCGGTTTCCGTTTGAGCGGGTTTCGCGACGGAAGTAGCCGGCTCTTTTGGGTGCGCCGCGCTTCTTGTGCGAAATCCAGGCAGATCCTCCGGTGTGAAGAGGGTGGTCGCGCTACTTGAAGGTCAGTGCGAAAACGCCCAGAGTGTTGGACTGGATGGGCCATTGGCCTGATCCAACATGGCTTCTCTTACGTTCTTATGTGACACAGAGTGTTGGACTGGATGGGCCACTGGCTTGATCCAACATGGCTTCTCTTATGTTCTTATGAGACACAGCGTGTTGGACTAGATGGGCCATTGGCCTGATCCAAAATGGCTTCTCTTACGTTCTTATGTGACACAGAGTGTTGGACTGGATGGGCCATTGGCCTGATCCAACATGGCTTCTCTTACGTTCTTATGTGACACAGAGTGTTGGACTGGATGGGCCACTGGCTTGATCCAACATGGCTTCTCTTATGTTCTTATGAGACACAGAGTGTTGGACTGGAGGGGCCACTGCCTGATCCCAACATGGCTTCTCTTAGTTCTTATGTGACACAGCGTGTTGGACTGGATGGGCCATTGGCCTGATCCAACAGGGCTTCTCTTATGTTCTTATGTGACACAGAGTGTTGGACTGGATGGGCCACTGGCTTGATCCAACATGGCTTCTCTTATGTTCTTATGAGACACAGCGTGTTGGACTGGATGGGCCATTGGCCTGATCCAACATGGCTTCTCTTATGTTCTTATTCTATTGACTGAGGGCTCCTCCCCCTCCTGGTCCCCAGGGGAAGGAAGGAAAAAGCCAGAGCTTCCTTTGCCCAGTTCCCTGGATCCCATGGGAGAGATACAAAGAAAGCACCTTTAAGACCAACGAGGGCTGATGTTTTAAGCATGTTTTATTTTATGGTTTGTTTGTTTTTTTTTAAAAAAAACTTTAATTCTGTTTTGTCTGTGTCCCTTATTAAAGTTTATATCTCTGCTGCCTGCTGGCACTGCATTTTGTGACACGCCTAGCCGAGCCCTCATGACAAATGAGTTCGATGCCCCTGTACTAAACCCGTCATCCACTATGTTTTAATGTATTTTTTCGAATGGCAAACTAGTATGATGTTTATAATGTATGTTACATATTAAAAAGCAAATCAGGTAGACAGGAACGCCTCTGGGAAAGACACGTTCTCAGTTTAACCCGACTGGCAAGCCGTAGAGCAATTAACAGACTGCATTTATTGCCTTGTGACATTCTCACTATTATTCTCCCATTTCTGACACGTTACTGTCTTATCGGTTTCCCACGCAAATGCTATCCAGACCAAACGTTCTTTCAGTTTGTTAACTGCCCTATTTTGCCACCGGATTCTAACTTTGTACCACTTTGCATGTTTAACCCCTGCCACCAGCTCTATGCAGCTCTGCTCACTGTACCCCGTTCTATTGTCTGATGAAGTAGACATGCATACGAAGGCTTACATTCTGAACAAAACTTGGTTGGTCTTAAAGGTGTTACTGGCCTCCTACTTTGCCCCCTGAAGAAACTCTCATAAACTGCCCTTCCCCCACATCTACAACTCGGGGAACGCTTGAAAGGATCCATGCGCAGAGAGTGATGATGGAAGAATCCCATAATCCCCCAGCCCCCCCAATTTGACCTGGAAATCGACCAAAATAAACGGACTGGTTTCCCAGATAGTCTCTGGATACCTTGATTGTTAAGGACAGACTCCAGACCAGACCTGCAGTGCAAAACAGTGACATCATCGGCTCCCTCCCACGGTGAATTGGACCCCTCCTGCTTTTAATTTGTTTTGTGGGATGGGGGAAGGAGAAGGGGTAGGGGCTCCTTTTAGGCTTGCCAACTTCCAGCTGGGGCCGGGAGATCTCCTGGAATTACGACTGATTTCTGGACAACAGCGATCAGTTCTCCTGGAGAAAATGGCTGCCTTGGAGGGCAACTCTAAAGCATTATATCCTGCTGAGGGATCTGCCCTCCCCAAATCCTCCACCCTCTCCAGGCTCCCCCCCCAAAAAAAATCTCCAGGAATTGCCCCAAATCCGAGCTGGCAACCGACCCAAGGCAAGTATGTTCACGCCTGTTTGAATGTTGTGGTCTGTGCGCCCTGTAGGCTTGCCAATCCCCAGGTCCCAGCAGGAGTTCTGCTTTCCCAGGCTCCTTCCCGCCCCCAGTCAGCTGGCCAGCGGGGGGAAGCCCCACCCCCAGAGGACCATGTGCCTTTCCACCTCCGGAGGCTCCAGTCTCCGATTGAAAGGCTTCCTCTTGGGATGGGGTGTCTGTGTTACTTTGAAGAAGTTGGCAGCAACTCATGAGTAGAGACACCAATCCGTCACTCCAAAGTCACAAGAAGCGGGGTTGGGGGGGAGGGAAACGTCTGCTGAGCACTTCATTATCCCCTATGTGGAGATCGATTCTCAAAGGGTATAATGGGGAATTGATCTGGAGGTTTCTGGGGGAGCTGTTTTATGAGGTAGAGAACCAAATTTTCAGTATAGCATCTAGTGCCCCTCCCCAAAGTATCCCCCAAGTTTCAAAACGATTGGACCAGGGGGTCCAATTCTATGAGCCCCAAAAAAGGTGCCCCTATCCTTCATTATTTCCTATAGAAGGAAGACATTTTTTTTTAAATTTAAATTTTATTTAAAGAAGTTTAAATAACATTTCAATAACCAAAAATACGCCCCAACCTGGGGTCTATGACATTGCCTTACATGTACAGGTGTGCCGTCCCTTTAAATGTGATGGCCAGAACTCTCTCGGAGTTCAATTATGCTTGTCACACCCCCAAAGTCTCCTGGCTCCACCCCCAAAGTCTCCTGGCTCCACCCCCAGATATTTCTTGAATTGGACTTGGCAACCCTAGTGCCCTGCAAGCTTTCATCCTTGAATCTCCAGTGCACGGGAGATTTCTGTTCCTCAGAGGTGAATGAAAGCCGCTTTGCGCGTGCCTAGGGGCCCTCTTGTCATGATTGCTTTGCATTATCAGGACTGGTGTCAAAACGGTATAAATACTCCTAGGTGATACCAAAGGAAAAATACCACATTATTTCAAATTATGGCAAGAAGACTGTCAAAATAGAATAACAGAGGAGGATTGGGATCAACTTTGGAATACCTTCAGTTTCACTTCAAAAATTGTTAACGTACGATTCCAGGCTCTAAAAATGGCTACCTGTTGGTATTATACTCCTAAATAACTCTATAGCATGAAAGCTATTAGTAGCCCTTTCTGCTGGAAAGATTGTGGGCAAGGTGGTGACTTCATACATCTGTGGTGGTCCTGCCCTAAAATTCGTAATTTTGGGGTTCTTACATTAAAAGAAATTAAGGAAATCACTGGAGAATCTCTCCCCTTTTGGTGTAGTGGTTAAGTATGCAGATTCTTATCTGGGAGAACTGGGTTTGATTCCCCACTCCTCCACTTGCACCTGCTGGCATGGCCTTGGGTCAGCCATAGCTCTTGCAGGAGTTGTCCTTGAAAGGGCAGCTGCTGGGAGAGCTCTCTCAGCCCCACCTACCTTACAGGGTGTCTGTTGTGGGGGAAGAAGATAAAGGTGATTGTGAGCCACTCTGAGGTTCGGAGTGGAGGGCGGGATATAAATCCAATATCTTCATCTACCTCACAGGGTGTCTGTTGTGGGGGAGGAAGATAAAGGAGATTGTGAGCCATTCTGAGATTCGGAGTGGAGGGCGGGATATAAATCCAATATCTTCATCTACCACGCAGGGTGTCTGCTGTGGGGGAGGAAGGTAAAGGAGATTGTGAGCCGCTCAGATACTCTTCAGAGTGGAGGGCGGGATATAAATCCAATATCTTCATCTACCTCACAAGGTGTCTGTTGTGGGGGAAGAAGGGAAATGAGATTGTGAGCCACTCTGAGACTCTTAGGAGTGGAGGGCGGGATATAAATCCAATATCTTCATCTACCTCACAGGGTGTCTGTTGTGGGGGAGGAAGATAAAGGAGATTGTGAGCCATTCTGAGATTCGGAGTGGAGGGCGGGATATAAATCCAATATCTTCATCTACCACGCAGGGTGTCTGCTGTGGGGGAGGAAGGTAAAGGAGATTGTGAGCCACTCAGATACTCTTCAGAGTGGAGGGCGGGATATAAATCCAATATCTTCATCTACCTCACAAGGTGTCTGTTGTGGGGGAAGAAGGGAAATGAGATTGTGAGCCACTCTGAGACTCTTTGGAGTGGAGGGCGGGATATAAATCCAATATCTTCATCTACCTCACAGGGTGTCTGTTGTGGGGGAAGAAGATAAAGGTGATTGTGAGCCACTCTGAGGTTCGGAGTGGTGGGCGGGATATAAATCCAATATCTTCATCTACCTCACAGGGTGTCTGTTGCGGGGGAGAAAGGGAAAGGAGATTGTGAGCCGCTCTGAGACTCTTTGGAGTGGAGGGCGGGATATAAATCCAGTATCTTCATCTACCTCACAGGGTGTCTGTTGTGGGGGGGAGGAAGGTAAAGGAGATTGTGAGCCGCTCTGAGACTCTTTGGAGTGGAGGGCGGGATATAAATCCAATATCTTCATCTACCTCACAGGGTGTCTGTTGTGGGGGGGGGGGAGGTAAAGGAGATTGTGAGCCGCTCTGGGACTCTTCGGAGTGGAGGGCGGGATATAAATCCGATATCTTCATCTACCTCACAGGGTGTCTGTTGTGGGGGGAGGAAGGGAAAGGAGATCGTGAGCCGCTCTGAGACTCTCCGGAGTGGAGGGTGGGATATAAATGCAATATCTTCTTCTTTCACCCAGAGACTGTTCTGTTCTGCATGACTGGAGGTTGCTGCACACTGGAAAGACAAGGCTCTGCCTTCAGTACATGCTTGGAGAATCCGACTGTGGGATTATTTCATACTAAATAAAATCTCAGTTTATAGTGCTGATGCTCTGACAGAACGTACTCAAGAAAAATTTCCTGTGTTCTGGTTCCAAATAGTGGAATAGCTCCCCAAACATAATATTCTCCCCAAAATACCGTTTTTATCATGATATGCGCTATTTCTAATACGTTCTGGGCTCACTTTCTCTCCTCTGGTCTGAATACAAAAGCTGTGAGCTCCAATTAGTTGAGTTTGATGAACTGGATCTCTTAATAGAATATTGGGACAGTTGTTTGTACATTCCTGCAGTAGAATCAATAGAATGTATTTCCACCGGATGCTCTTTAGTATAATTACACGACTGCTCCTTGGTTCTCTGTTTTATGGATGACTCTTTCTTTTTCTTGTTTTTTTTAAAAAATTGTTTATTATATCCTCGCTAAGGCGGCATGATTTGAGGCGAGAGATGACAGTGTTCTTTATGGTAAACTGAAAATCTGTTCATAAAAAGATGATTCATTAAATAAAATAAAATGAACATATGAACATATGAAGCTGCCTTATACTGAATCAGACCCTGGGTCCATCAAAGTCAGTCTTGTCTACTCAGACTGGCAGCGGCTCTCCAGGGTCTCCAGCTGAGGTTTTTCACACCTATTTGCCTGAACCCATTTTTGGAGATGCCAGGGATTGAACCTGGGACTTTCTGCTTCCCAAGCAGATGCTCTACCACTGAGCCACCATCCCTCCCCTTAGACACATGAACATATATGAACATATGAAGCTGCCTTATACTGAATCAGACCCTCGGTCCATCAAAGTCAGTATTGTCTTCTCAGACTGGCAGCGGCTCTCCAGGGTCTCAAGCTGAGGATTTTCGCACCTATTTGCCTGGACCCTTTTTGGGAGATGGCGGGGATTGAACCTGGGACCTTCTGCTTACCAAGCAGATGCTCTACCACTGAGCCACGGTCCCTCCCCAATGAAATAAAACAATGATTGTTTTGCATTCTGCAGAATGAAGATCTGACATTTGAAGAAAGATTCGCTACGGCGAAGTGCAGTCTCACAACGTTGTGTCCGTAAACAACCTCCGAAATTTGGGGAGAGGGTTTTCTTAAAAACAGCAGTATTCGATGAGATAGGGGAAGGGCTTCCTTTGAGCAGAAACGCACAGGAATGCAGTTCCGGCTGGCTTGGCACCAGGGGGTGTGGCCTAATATGCAAATGAGTTCCTGCTGGGCCTTTCCTAAAAAAAGAGAGCCATGGCTAGGGGGAGACCTAGCACGAAGAAGAAGAAGCTTGCAGATTTATACCTCACCCTTCTCTCTGAAGCAGAGACTCAGAGCGGCTCACAATCTCCTATGTCTTCCTCCCCAACAACAGACACCCTGTGAGGTGGGTGGGGCTGGAGAGGGCTCTCACAGCACCTGCTCTTTCAAGGACAACCTCTGCCAGAGCTATGGCTGACCCAAGGCCATTCCAGCAGCTGCAAGTCGAGGAGTGGGGAATCCAACCCGGTTCTCCCAGATAAGAGAGCTCTGGCTGACCCAAGGCCATTCCACAGCTGCAAGTGGAGGAGTGGAGAATCCAGCATGGTTCTCCCAGATAAGAGAGCTCTGGCTGACCCAAGGCCATTCCAGCAGCTGCAAGTGGAGGAGTGGGGAATCCAACCTGGTTCTCCCAGATAAGAGAGCTCTGGCTGACCCAAGGCTATTCCAGCAGGTGCAAGTGGAGGAGTGGGGAATCAAACCCGGTTCTTCCAGATAAGAGAGCTCTGGCTGACCCAAGGCCATTCCAGCAGGCTCAAATGGAGGAGTGAGGAATCAAACCCGGTTCTCTCAGATAAGAGTCCCAAAGCCATTCCAGCAGGTGCAAGTGGAGGAGTGGGGAATCAAACCCGGTTCTCCCAGATAAGAGAGCTCTGGCTGACCCAAGGCCATTCCAGCAGGTTCAAATGGAGGAGTGGGGAATCAAACCCGGTTGTCCCAGATAAGAGACCCAAGGCCATTCCAGCAAGTGCAAGTGGAGGAGTGGGAGATCAAACCCGGTTCTCCCAGATAAGAGAGCTATGGCTGACCCAAGGCTATTCCAGCAGCTGCAAGTAGAGGAATGGGGAATCAAACCCGGCTCTCCCAGATAAGAGTCCGCACACTTAACCACAACACCAAACTGGCTCTCTGGAGACAGTGGAAGTCTAGTGCTGACACATAGTTATGACTACCTCATATGAAGGAGTAGAATTGAGCCAGACTCCAGGAGCACCTTAAAGACCAGCAACTTTTGTGGCAGGAAAGGAGATTTTGTGAGTCACTTGCTCTTTTCTATTGCTAAAATGTAAAGGTAAAATGTAAAGGTAGTTCCTAGAGCTGCCAATCCCCAGGTGGGGGCAAGGGACCCCCCGGTTTGGAGGCCCCCTCCCCGCTTCAGAGTCATCAGAAAGTGGGGGGGGGAGGGAAATGTCTGCTGGGCACTCCACTATTCCCTATGAAGATCAATTCCCAAAGGTTATAATGGGAGAATTAATCCCTGCCCTGGGTACCTGGGCCTCTGGGGAGGCTGATGTTTGAGGTAGAAGCACCAAATTCTCAGCATAGCATCTAATGCCTCTCCCCAAATTACCCTCCAAGTTTCAAAAACATTGGACCAGGGGGTCCAATTCTATGATCCCTAAAAGAAGGTGCCCCTATCCTTCATTATTTCTAATGGAGGGAAGGCATTTAAAAGGTGTGTGGTCCCTTTAAATGTGATGGCCAGAACTCCCTCTGGAGTTCAATGATGCTTGTCACACCCTTGCTCCTGGCTCCACCCCCAATGTCTCCTGGCTCCATCCCCAAAGTCCCCAGAGATTTCCTAGTTGTCCCCTGTGCAAGCTCTGAGTTATTACCAACCCATGGGGTGACATCACATCCAGACTTTTCCTTGGCAGACTTTTTACAGGGTGATTTCCCATCGCCTTCCCCAGTCATCTACACCAGTGGTTCCCAACCTTTTTGGCATCAGGGACCGGTTTTGCGGAAAACAATTTTTCCACAGAGGGATGGTTTTGGGCAATGCTCCCTCTAAGTGTGGAGTCTTGTGAGCAAAAATTCTACTTCGTGAGCTACTGGCATTCAAGTTGTGAGCGACTGCATCAATGAGTTTGCTCTGTGTGAGCCAGAGGCTAAAAAAACTGTGAGCTAGCTCACACTAACTCAGCTTAGAGGGAACACTGGTTTCAGGATAATACAATTGTGCACTTTTTTCCTATTATTATTGGTGTGGAGAGCCAGTTTGGCGTAGTGATTAAGTGTGCGGACTCTTATCTGGGAGAACCGGGTTTGATTCCCCACTCCTCCACTTGCAGCTGCTGAAATGGCCTTGGGTCAGCCAGAGCTCTGGCAGAGGTTGTCCTTGAAAGCGCAGCTGCTGCGAGAGCCCTCTCAGCCCCACCCACCTCACAGGGTGTCTGTTGTGGGGGGAGGAAGATAAAGGAGATTGTGAGCCGCTCTGAGACTCTTTGGAGTGAAGGGCGGGATATAAATCCAATATCTTCTTCCTCATCTTCTTCTTATTACAATGTAACATATAATGAAATAATTATGCAACTCACGGCCCGGTTGTTAACAAGCCATGGCCCAGTACTGGTCCCCAGCCTGGGGGTTGAGAACCCCTGATTTACACTTCCCCCCCAGCAAGCTGTGTCCTCCTTTTACCGACCTCAGAAGGATGGAAGGCTGAGTCAACCTTGAACCGGCTACCTGAACCCAGCTTCTGCCGGGATCGAATTCTACAGACAGACTAACGCAGCCACCCCTCTTGGTTTAATCTGGGGGAAATCCCTCTACATATGTCCCATTAAACGAATGCAATGGATCCAGCAGAAATTAACTTCTCCATTTGATTGGGCCCAGAACTGAAATCTACCTGTCAAATTTCAATGTTGCAGACTAGGGTTGCCAAGTCCAATTTAAGAAATATCTGGGGACTTTGGGGGTGGAGCCAGGAGACTTTGGGGGCGGAGCCAGGAGACATTAGGGGTGGAGCCAAGATCAAGGCTGTGACAAGCATCATTGAACTCCAAAGGGAGTTCTGGCCATCACATTTCAAGGGACGGCACACCTTTTCAATGCCTTCCTTCCATAGGAAATAATGAAGGATACAGGCACCTTCTTTTGGGGCTCATAGAATTGGACCCCCTGGCTCAATCTTTTTGAAACTTGGGGGGTATTTTGGGGAGAGGCACTAGATGCTATACTGAAAATTTGGTGCCTCTACCTCAAAAAACAGGCCCCACCCCCAGAGCCCCAGATACTTGCAGATCAATTCTCTATTATTTTCTATGGGAATAAATCTCCCTAGGGAATAAAAGAGTTCCCAGAAGACATTTCTCTCCCCTCCCCCCGCTTTCTGATGACCCTGAAGCGGGGGGAGGGTCTCCAAACCAGGGGATCCCCTGCCCCCACCTGGGGATTGGCAACCCTATTGCAGACGGAGGTTTGCCCATGCAAACGTTGCTTAGAGAAAACTTGATCGAAGCACCAGGCTCTAATTTAATCTCCACTGCCCCCATGTACTTTTTTGCTGGGAAAAGAGAGAGAATTTTTTTTTTCTGTTTGGTTTGGTTCTTTCCTTTCTTTTTTTAACAGAAGAGAATGAAACCAAGCCCCCGTAGCTGTTTCCCTTCATAAATTCTGCTGACCTCTCCGGGGGAATAAATGTATCCGTCATTTTATATATACATATAATACGCTCGCAAGCAACGAGAGTTTGTACGCTCGTATAAATATGATTTATGGGAATATCAAAACCATCTGTGGAACAGAGCAAGGGGCAACAAACAGGGGAAGTGCGCGTTTCGCCATGGTATCGGGTTTAAGGCAGGGCAGCACAGTGCGCTATCGGCGTGGGTCGCGTGGGGGGCAGATGGCGCCCTTCTCCTGCACATGAGTGCCTCTCCTTAGCATGCCTGCCCCTCCTTTCAAAGCTGATCGAGTAAAAATTGTTTCCAGCTGTTAAATCAGCACAGAAGCGTGGCCTTCTCCCCCACCCCAAAATAGGGTTCCTGGGTCTGTGCTAGAAAATACCTGGAGACTTTGGGGGGTGGAGCCAGGAGTGGGTGGGGTTTGGGGAAGGGTGGGGCCTCCACAGGGCACAGTGCCCTAGAGTCCACCCTTCCAAGTATCCGTTTTCTCCAGGGGAGCTGGTCTCTGCCAGCTGGAGAGCAGTTGTAAAAGCGGGAGATCTCCAGGCCCCACCAGGAGGCTGGCAACTCTAGAAGGTGGCCAAGACCCATGGAGGTGGGAGTCCCTTACTGCCTGGCCTAGGGTTGCCAGGTCTGTGTTGAAAATACGTGGAGACTTTGGGGGTGGAGTAGGGCGGCCAAGTCCAATTCAAGAAATATCTGGGGACTTTGGGGGTGGAGCCAGGAGACTTTGGGGGTGCAGCCAGGAGACATTAGGGGTGGAGCCAGGAGCAAGGGTGTGGCAAGCATAAATGAACTCCAAGGGAGTTCTGGCCATCACATTTAAAGGGACGGCACATCTTTTCAATTCCTTCCTTCCATAGAAAATAATGAAGGATAGGGGCACCTTCTTTTGGGGCTCATAGAATTGGACTCCCTGGTCCAATCTTTTTGAAACTTGGGGGGTTTTTTGGGGAGAGGCACTAGATGCTATACTGAAAATTTGGTGCCTTTACCCCCAAAAACAGCCTCCCCCAGAGCTCCAGATACCCACAGATCAATTCTCCATGATTTTCTATGGGAATAAATCTCCATAGGGAATAATAGAGTTCCCATTAGACATTTCCCTCCCTGCCCCCCACTTTCTGACGACCCCGAAGCGGGGGAGGGTTTCCAAACCGAGGGATCTCCTGCCCCCACCTGGGGATTGGCAACCCTAGGGTGGAGCCAGGAGAGGGCGGGGTTTAGGGAAGGGTGGGGCCTCCACAGGGCACAGTGCCCTAGAGTCCACCCTTCTAAGCAGCCATTTTCTTCAGGAGAGCTGATCTCTGCCAGCTGGAGATCAGCTATAAAAGTGGAATATCTCCAGGCCCTACCTGGAGGCTGGCAACCCTACCCCAAAACCTGGTCTTTTTTTTCCCAGCTGGATGCAAGAATGGGACTTCAACAGCTTCATTTGGGACAGGGCTGTCCGGAGTTCGAGTGAACAACAAAAATGCATTTCTCCACTATGGCATTCTTACACGGCCCTCGTTGCTACAGGACAAGATGGTGGGCAGAGGCTCAGAAGGCTTTCAAAGGGAATTTCTGGAAAGGAGGGCTATCACTGTCTATCTGCAGGATACATGAGGTTGCCTTATAATATGGACATACGAAGCTGCCTTATACTGAATCAGACGCTGGGTCCATCAAAGTCAGTCTTGTCTACTCAGACTGGCAGTGGCTCTCCAGGGTCTCCAGCTGAGGTTTTTCATGCCTACCTGCCTGGACCCTTTTTAGTTGGAGATGCCGGGGACTGAACATGGGACCTTCTGCTTACCAAGCAGATGCTCTACCACTGAGCCAGAGCCCTTCTCCATTAGTCTCCAGGGTCCCAGGCTGAGGTCTTTCCCATCACCTCCTGCCTGGTCCCTTCAACTGGAGATGCCGGGGATTGAACCTGGGACCTTCTGCATGCCAAGCAGATGCTCTACCACTGAGCCAGAGCCCTTCTCCATTAGTCTCCAGGGTCCCAGGCTTAGGTGTTTCCCATCACCTCCTGCCTGGTCCTTTCAACTGGAGATGCCAGGGATTGAACCTGGGACCTTCTGCATGCCAAGCAGATGCTCTACCACTGAGCCAGAGCCCTTCTCCATTAGTCTCCAGGGTCCCAGGCTGAGGTCTTTCCCATCACCTCCTGCCTGGTCCTTTCAACTGGAGATGCTGGGGACTGAACCTGGGACCTTCTGCTTACCAAGCAGATGCTCTACCACTGAGCCAGAGCCCTTCTCCATTAGTCTCCAGGGTCCCAGGCTGAGGTGTTTCCCATCACCTCCTACCTGGTCCTTTTAAATGGAGATGCTGGGGACTGAACCTGGGACCTTCTGCTTACCAAGCAGATGCTCTACCACTGAGCCACCATTCCTCCGCCATGGGTCCATTAAAAATTTGGTGAGAGGAGAAACCACAGCAGATATGTGACCTCATAGATTTCTGGAGAACCGATCTCTGCAGTCTGGTGATCAATTGTCATTCCAGGAGATCTCTGAGCCACACCTGGAGGCTGGCAACTCTTATTTTATTTATTTCATTATATTTATATCCTGCCCTCCCCTGATGTGTTCAGTAAGTGTGCAAGAAAGCTTTTATAAGAGGAGATCAGCTCCCCTGGAGAAAATGTGCTGCTTGAAGGGCACTTGGTTTAATTAGTCAACTGATCAAGGAAAAAGGAAAGGTCCCCTGTGGAAGCACCAGTTGTTTCCGACTCCGGGGTGATGTTGCTTTTACAACGTTTTCACGGCAGACTTTTTACGGGGTGGTTTGCCATTGCCTTCCCCAGTCATCTACCCTTTCCCCCCAGCAAGCCGGGGACTCATTTTACCGACCTCGGAAGGATGGAAGGCTGATTCAACCTAGAGCCGGCTACCTGAAAACCCAGCTTCTGCAAGGGATCAAACTCAGGTCGTGAGCAGAGCTTAGGACTGCAGTACTGCAGCTTTAACACTCTGCGCCACGGGGCTCTTCTGATCAACACCACCAAGTAGGGTTGCCAAGTCCAATTCAAGAAATATCTGGGGACTTTGAGGGTGGAGCCAGGAGACTTTGGGGGTGGAGCCAGGAGCAAGGGTATGACAAGCATAATTGAACTCCAAGGGAGTTCTGGCCATCACATTTAAAGGGACAGCACACCTTTTAAATGCCTCCCTTCCATAGAAAATAATGAAGGATAGGGGCACCCTCTTTTGGGGCTCATAGAATTGGACCCCCTGGTCCAATCCTTTTGAGACTTGGAAGATATTTTGGGGAGAGGCACTAGATGCTATACTGAACATTTGGCACCTCTACCTCAAAAAACAGCCCCCCCAGAGCCCCCGATACCCACAGATCAATTCCCCATCATTCCCTATGGGAATCTTTTGTGGAGGTGCATAATGGCTGTGGGGGTGGGGTTTCCCCTGCTGGCCAGCTGGCTGGGGGAGGGGGGGGGAAGCCTGTAAAATCGGGGGATCCCCCGCTGGGACCTGGGGACTGGAAAGCCTACCACCAAGTATTACACCATCTTTCAGTTTGTAAAAATATATTATGAGGATTGTGTACAACACATAATAGGAAATACAATAGTGATAAAGGCCGGTGGTGCTAGGGCTTTTTAAAGCAACAGAAAACTCCAAGGGGCCAACGCCCCCCCCCCCCCCCCCGTCTCCAAATGAAAAGATATAAGTCCAATAAGTGTGGATATAAGTTTGGAGAAGCCTGGTGTTCACACTGAAATGAGAAGCTTAACGCTGTGATTAGAGAATGTAGAACAGGGTTCCTAAATCATAAAGCTGTCAGACTGAAGAAAGAACTGAAATGCCATCAAAATCTAGAGAGACGTCTCTTCGAGAAAGCAGCTGCGTTGAAGCTATGCTCCTCAGGAGCACCCGCCTTGTGAATTTCAGTCGGACTATTTCCAAGTTTGGACTTCTATCTTTTCATTTGGAGACAGGGTTTTTTTTTTGCCCCTTGGGGTTTTCTGTTACTTTAAAAGGCCCTGGCACCGCCGGCCTCGATCATTATTGTATTGTCTATTATGTGTTGAATAGATTTGTCTATTCTGCCACCCTGTTATTATTTATTGAGTGATACTGAGGGGGTGGTTAGTGAGGCTGTGGCAAAATTTCTGGCTGACATCCTTAAATTTAATTCTGACCATGTTTGAATGCATCTGTAAGCTCGGTTTTATTTTGATTTTATCTCCAATGTTTAAATTTTTATATTCTGTGTATTTTTATCTGAATCTATTATGCCATTAAAGGTTTGGTATGGTATGGTATGGTATGTGTTGTACACAATCCTTATAATACATTTTTGCAAACTGAAAGACGGTGTAATACTTGGTGACTTTGATCAGCTCCCCTGGAGAAAATGGCGGCTTCGAAGGGCAGATGCCATGGCCTTGTCCCATGCTGAGACCCTCCCCTCTGCAAACCCTGCCAACTCCTGGCTCCGCTCTGTGGGACTGTCCCCAGGAACAGAGAAAACACAAAAGGCTTTTTAGCACTGTTTCTTCTACAAGAGCCCAGTCAGTGTGAGCTAGCTCACAGATTTTGAGCCTCTAGCTCACCCATGTTTGTCTTAGCTCATCAAGAAGGACCCCAGAGAACATAAGAACATAAGAGAAGCCCTGTTGGATCAGGCCAGTGGCCCCTCCAGTCCAACATTCTGTGTCACATCAGAACATAAGAGAAGCCATGTTGGATCAGGCCAATGGCCCGTCCAGTCCGACACTCCGTGACACATAAGAATATAAGAGAAGCCATGTTGGATCAGGCCAATGGCCCATCCAGTCCGACACTCTGTGTCACATAAGAACATAAGAGAAGCCATGTTGGATCAGGCCAATGGCCCATCCAGTCCGACACTCTGTGTCACATAAGAACATAAGAAAAGCCCTGTTGGATCAGGCCAGTGGCCCCTCCAGTCCAACATTCTGTGTCACATCAGAACATAAGAGAAGCCATGTTGGATCAGGCCAATGGCCCGTCCAGTCCGACACTCCGTGACACATAAGAACATAAGAGAAGCCATGTTGGATCAGGCCAATGGCCCATCCAGTCCGACACTCTGTGTCACATAAGAACATAAGAGAAGCCATGTTGGATCAGGCCAATGGCCCATCCAGTCCGACACTCTGTGTCACATAAGAACATAAGAGAAGCCATGTTGGATCAGGCCAATGGCCCATCCAGTCCGACACTCTGTGTCACATAAGAACATAAGAGAAGCCATGTTGGATCAGGCCAATGGCCCATCCAGTCCGACACTCTGTGTCACATAAGAACATAAGAGAAGCCATGTTGGATCAGGCCAGTGGCCCCTCCAGTCCAACATTCTGTGTCACATCAGAACATAAGAGAAGCCATGTTGGATCAGGCCAATGGCCCGTCCAGTCCGACACTCCATGACACATAAGAATATAAGAGAAGCCATGTTGGATCAGGCCAATGGCCCATCCAGTCCGACACTCTGTGTCACATAAGAACATAAGAGAAGCCATGTTGGATCAGGCCAATGGCCCATCCAGTCCGACACTCTGTGTCACATAAGAACATAAGAGAAGCCATGTTGGATCAGGCCAGTGGCCCATCCAGTCCAACACTCTGTGTCACATAAGAACATAAAGGGAGAAAAGTACTTCTTTCTCTACCTTCTCCATCCCATGCATTATCTTGTAAACCTCTATCATGTCACCCCGCAGTTGATGTTTCTCCAAGCTAAAGAGCCCCAAGCGTTTCAACCTTTCTTCATAGGGAAAGTGTTCCAACCCTTGAATCATTCTAGTTGCCCTTTTCTGCACTTTTTCCAATGCTATAATATCCTTTTTGAGGTGCGGCGACCAGAATTGCACACAGTACTCCAAATGAGGCCGCACCTTCGATTTAGACAGGGGCATTATACAGAGCACACTGATTTATACAACTGTTCACAACTTTTAATGCCAGTAGCTCACAAAGTAGAATTTTTGTTCTCAGGACTCTGCAGCTGAGAGGGAGCCTTGCCCCAGAGTATCCCAGAGAAGAAAAGGTTGAAGGAGCCAGGTATGTTTCACCTGTAGAGGAGATGACCGAGAGGTGATAGGATCACCATCTTCAAGTACCTGAAGGGCTGTCATTTATAGAATCATAGAATCCTAGAGTTGGAAGGGACCTCCAGGGTCATCTAGTCTAACCCCCTGCACAATGCAGGAAACTCACAAACACCTCCCCCTAAATTCACAGGATCTTCATTGCTGTCAGATGGCCATCAAGCCTCTGTTTCAAAACCTCCAAGGAAGGAGAGCCCACCACCTCCCAAGAAGGAAGCCTGTTCCACTGAGGAACTGCTCTAACGGTCAGGAGGTTCTTCTTAATGTTGAGCTGGAAACTCTTTTGATTTAATTTCAACCCATTGGTTCTGGTCCTGCCTTCTGGGGCCACAGAAAATAATTCCACCCCATCCTTTAGAGGACAGCCCTTCAAGTCCTTGAAGATGGTGATCCTATCACCTCTCAGCCGCCTCCTCTCCAGGCTAAGCATCCCCAGATCCTTCAACCTTTCCTCATAGGATTTGGTCTCCAGACCCCTCACCAACATCATCGCTCTCCTCTGGACCCATTCATCTAGAGCAGTGTTTCCCAAAGTGGGCGATATTGCCCCCTGGGGGGTGCTGGAATGATCCTGGTGGTGGTAGTAGCCGGGTGCAATTGGGGGGTGGTGAATAAAAATAAAGGGGTGGTGGAAGCATAATGGGAGAAGAGAAGAGAAGAGATGAGAGAAGAGAAGAGAAGGTGTCAAAACATCACGTTTCTGGAAGAGGTCCAGAATTTCTAATTTAGAGAAAAATTCCAATTAACAAAAATAGAGGGTTGCTTTTTGTCTGCTACTTAGTGCGAACTCACCCAATTAGACTAGTAATGAGGATCAGAACTCCTTCCAATTAAAATATAAGAAGAATGCAATTTATTTACAACAGCGGTCCCCAGCCTTTTTGGCACCAGGGATCGGTTTTTTGGAAGACAATTTTTCCATGGACTGGGGTGGGGGGGAGATGGTTTCAGGATTATACAATTGTGCACTTTATTTCTATTAGTTTGGTGTGGTAGTTAAGTGCACAGACTCTTATCTGGGAGAACTGGATTTGATTCCCCACTCCTCTACTTGCAGCTGCTGGAATGACCTTGGGTCAGCCAGAGCTCTCTTATCTGGGAGAACCAGGTTGGATTCCCCACTCCTCCACTTGCAGCTGCTGGAATGACCTTGGGTCCACCGTAGCTCTCACAGAGTTTTCCTTGAAAAGACAGCTCTGTGAGAGCTTGGTGAGTGGGTGTCTGTTGTGGGAGAGGAAGGTAGAGGAGATTGCAAGCCACTCTGTGACGCTGAGACACTGAAATTCAGAGTGGATGGCAGGATATGAATCCAATTTCTTCTTATTATTATTACTACATTGTAATATATAATGAAATAATTATATAACTCATGGCCCGGTTGCTAACAGGCCATGGACCAATACTGGTCCACGGCCGGGAGTTGGGGACCCCTGATTTATATGACAGAATAAAAAAATAGAGGTGTATAGACAAACAAGAAACACAGAAACAAAAAACCTTGTTAGTCTATCCTAGCCAATACTTGCTACAGCTAGCAGCTTCTCAAGGTTGCTTGCGGTTTCTCTCTCAGCAGTACAGTTCAAGCCAGCACAGTGGAAGCACTGAGGCAATTACACAGACTTCTCTGAAGACTTCCAAGTTGCAGCTTTCACCTCACAAGGTTTTCCGCAGAGCGGGCCTCAAGCTTCTTACAGCCCTCTGGTTAGCAGGTGGTTGCTTCTGCTGATTTCAGCCAACTGCAATGCCCCAGACACAAGGGTGTCTTCTGCAGGGCCAGCGCATGGGAGTAGATGGGGTGGGTGATCGCCTAGAGTGCCACCCTGCCAAGGGGCACTGCCGGGTGCCCCCTTGAGTCCCCCTTCCCACGTGGCATGATCGCACCAGCCAGCAGGCAAGCCAAGAGCCCTGGGCACTAGTGCTTTTCTTTGCAGGGCAAACGTTGCCTGTGCTTGTCAGAGGCTTCCAAGGAAGAAGAAGAAGAAGATATTGGATTTATATCCCGCCCTCCACTCCGAAGAGTCTCAGAGCGGCTCACAATCTCCTTTACCTTCCTCCCCCACAACAGACACCCTGTGAGGTAGATGAAGATATTGGATTTATATCCCGCCCTCCACTCCGAAGAGTCTCAGAGCGGCTCACAATCTCCTTTACCTTCTTCCCCCCCACACACAACGGACAGCCTGTGAGGTAGGTGGGGCTGAGAGGGCTCTCACAGCAGCTGCCCTTTCAAGGACAACCTCTGCCAGAGCTATGGCTGACCCAAGGCCATGCTAGCAGGTGCAAGTGGAGGAGTGGGGAATCCAACCCGGTTCTCCCAGATAAGAGATCTCTGGCTGACCCAAGGCCATTCCAGCAGGTGCAAGTGGAGGAGTGGGGAATCAAACCCGGTTCTCCCAGATAAGAGAGCTCTGGCTGACCCAAGGCCATTCCAGCAGCTGCAAGTGGAGGAGTGGGGAATCAAACCCGGTTCTCCCAGATAAGAGTCCACACACTTAACCACTACACCAAACTGGCTCTCCAAGAGCCTCCGAAGAGCTGACGAGCGCAATGGGAAAGTGCTGCCCGCCCAGCCGCTTTCGACCCAAAAGCAGAAGGCAGCAGAGGCTTCTTTTGAAACCTCCAACAAGCACAGACAATGTTTGCCCTGTGAAGGGAAGTGGCGGTGCGGCAGCGCTTGTGTGTGCTGCCCGGAACTCTGGGCTTGCCTGCTGGCTGGCGCGATGATGTCATTGCCTGTGCGCAAAGAATATCCCCCCTTTAGGAGCACACAGGGGGGCGCTGAGTAATTTTTTTTTCTGAAAAGGGGGCATTAGGCCAAATACCTTTGGGAACCTCTGATATAGAGATTGGTGCTGTTGTTTTCTGTGGCCCCAGAAGGTCGGACCAGAACCGATAGGTTGAAATTAAATCAAAAGAGTTTTCAGCTAAACATTAGGAAGAACTTCCTGACTGTTAGAGCGGTTCCTCAGTGGAACAGGCTTCCTCGGGAGGTGGTGGGCTCTCCTTCCTTGGAGGTTTTTAAGCAGAGGCTAGATGGCCATCTGATGGCAATGAAGATCCTGTGAATTTAGGGAGAGGTGTTTGTGGGTTTCCTGCATTGTGCAGGGGGGTGGACTAGATGGCCCTGAAGGTTCCTTCCAACTCTAGGATTCTATTAGGAAGAACTTCCTGGCTGTTAGAGCGGTTCCTCAGTGGAACAGGCTTCCTCCTCGGGAGGTGGTGGGCTCTCCTTCCTTGGAGGTTTTTAAACAGAAGCTAGATGTCCATTTGACAGCAATGCTGTTCCTGTGAATTTAGAAGAAGAAGACGAAGATGATAATGATGATGTTGGATGTATATCCCGCCCTATACTCTGCATCTCGCAGTGCTCACAATCTCCTTTACCTTCCCCCGCCAACGGACACCCTGTAAGGTGGGTGGGGCTGAGAGAGCTCTGACAGAAACTGTTATGGATAACCAAAGGCCATTCCAGAAGGTGCAAGTGGAGGAGTGGGGAATCAAACCCAGTTCTCCCAAATAAGAGTCTGCACAGTTAACTGCTACACCAAACTGGCTCTCACAGAAGCAGTCACTCTGTGTGTGTGTGTGGAGGTATTTGTGAGTTTTCTATATTGTGTGGGGGGTTGAACTAGATCAGGGGTGGCCAACGGTAGCTCTCCAGATGTTTTTTGCCTACAACTTCCATCAGCCCCAGCCAGCATGGCCAATGGCTGGGGCTGATGGGAGTTGTAGGCAAAAAACATCTGGGGAGCTACCGTTGGCCACCTCTGAACTAGATAACCCTGGAGGACCCTTCCAGCTCTATGATTCTGAGGCCCAGTGAGTTCTCATAAGAACATAAGAGAAGCCCTGTTGGATCAGGCCAATGGCTCATCGATTCCAACACTCTGTGTCACACAGTGGCCAACCCCCCCCCCCCACAAGTGCCATCAGGAGGTTCACAAGTGGGTCTAGAAGCCCTTCCACTTTGCCCTCCCCCCCGCAAAGCACCAAGAATACCGACCATCACTGCCCCAGAGAGTTCCAACAATACGCTGTGGCTAATAGCCACTGATGGACCTCAGCTCCATATTTTTATCCAATCCCCTCTTGAAGCCGGCTATGCTTGTAGCCGCCACCACCTCCTGCGGCAGTGAGTTCCCCATGTTAATCACCCTTTGGGCGAAGAAGGACTTCCTTTTATCCGTTCTAGCCCTACTGTTCAGCAATTTCATCGAATGCCCATGAGTTCTTGTATTGTGAGAAAGGGAGAAAAGTGCTTCTTTCTCGACTTTCTCCATCCCATGCATAATCTTGTAAACTTCAGCATACCCCTCCTCTCAAGACGAGGCAGAGGTCACCGTTAGAAAAATGACGGGCTCCTCGAAGGCCCACAAGCCGTTGCGCCACTGTCTGAAATGCTCTTCTGGGGACTCGTGTGCTCTCCCCGCCCCGTGCAAATATGCTGCCTCATTTCCAATGCAAACGGCAGCCTAGAGAAAACCATGTTTACGGCCCAGAACTGATCCTGCAGCTGCAAAGCTATTAGTGAGGGGGGCGGAGGAGAGGAGAGGCCCAGAGAGACCCTCGTGGCTGCAGCTGAGCTCGGCAACCCGCCCCCGGCTTCCTGCCTCTCCTCGGCCCCTGGACTTGGAAATGCCGAGTCGTTCTGCTCAAGGGTGTTGCGTGGACACACCTCGCCCGCTGCAGTGGTTATTCGCAGGACTTTTTTTGAGCAGGAACGCACAAGAACCCAGTTCATAGAATCACAGAGTTGGAAGGGTCCTCCAGGGTCATCTAGTCCAACCCCCTGCACAATGCAGGAAACTTACAAATACCTCCCCCTAGATTCACAGGATCTTCATTGCTGTCAGATGGCCATCTAGCCTTTGTTTCAAAACCTCCAAGGAAGGAGAGCCCACCACCTCCCAAGAAAGCCTCTTCCCCTGAAGAACCGCTCTAAGGGTCAAGAAGTTCTTCCTAACGTTGAACCGGAAATTCTTTTGATTTAATTTCAACCCGCTGGTTCTGGTCCGACCTTCTGGGGCCACAGAAAACAATTCCACACCATCCTCTACATGACAGCCCTTCAAGGACTTCAAGTTTCGGCTGGCTTGGCATCCGGGAGTGTGGCCTAAGATGCAAATAAGTTCCTGCTGGGCTTATTCTACAAAAAAAGCCCTGTGTGAAACAATAATGACCATTCATCCATTATCTATCTATCTATCTATCTATCTATCTATCTATCTATCTATCTATCTATCTATCTATCTATCTATCTATCTATCTATCTATCAATCATCTATCTATCTATCATCCATCATCTATCTATCTATCTATCTATCTATCTATCTATCTATCTATCTATCTATCTATCTATCTATCTATCTATCTATCATCCATCCATCATCTATCTATCTATCTATCTATCTATCTATCTATCTATCTATCTATCTATCTATCTATCTGTCTGTCTGTCTGTCTGTCTGTCTGTCTGTCTGTCTATCTATCTATCATCTATCTATCATCTATCTATCTATCTATCTATCTATCTATCTATCTATCTATCTATCTATCTATCTATCTATCTATCTATCTATCTATCTATCATCTATCTATCATCTATCTATCTATCTATCTATCTATCTATCTATCATCTATCTATCTATCTATCTATCTATCATCTATCTGTCTGTCTGTCTGTCTGTCTGTCTGTCCGTCCGTCCGTCCGTCCGTCCGTCCATCTATCTATCTATCTATCTATCTATCTATCTATCTATCTATCTATCTATCTATCTATCTATCTATCTATCTATCTATCTATCTATCTATCTATCATCTGTCTGCCTGTCTGTCGATCCATCGATTGATTGTCTGTCTATCTATCATCTATCTATCCTCTCTCTCTCTCTCTCTCACACACACACACACACACACATCTATCATCTGTCTGTCTGATGGTTTCAGGGGGGTAGCCATGTTGGTCCCATGGTACCTTTAAGACAAGCAAAGTTTCATTCAAGTTATAAGTTTTCATGTGCAGGTACACTTCTTCATGTATATGTGCTTTCATGTGCACGCACGCTTCCTCAGATACAAGGCAATGGAAATTTACCAGTCAGTCCATGTATGTCGGCAGAGGGTGGGTAGTAAATTAACACGCAACACAATGATCTGTATCAGATTCAGGGATAACAAGCTTCTTTGGTTACCATTTCACATGAAAAGGATGTTTTAACAGATGCAAAGACCAAACAGGAATAACAAGCCAAGTCTACATGGTCCCCATTTGTTTGGATTCAATTCAAGGGCTGCCGGCCCGGGCTCAAACTCTGAAAGCCCCCTGTTCAACATGGACTGGTTCAAGTGATTTCCCAGGAGTCTCACAAAGCCATGTGTGTTCCTCTTGGTATAGGGGCGGGCATCATGCGACGGCGCTATCCTCATGAATCCAGGATGAGATAGAGTTGCCAGCAATACTCCCTCTAAACTGCGGAGTCTTGGGAGCAAAAAAAAATCTGCTTTGTGAGCTACCGGCGTTAAAGCTGTGAGCTACTGCATAAATTAGTTGGCGCTCGGGCCGTTTTTCCTGAGCTAGGACCAAAATCTGTGAGCCGGAGGCTTCAGAAATGTCGAGCTAGCTCACACTAACTCAGCTTAGAGGGAACACTGGTTGCCACGTTCCCCCAGCCAGTAATGGGGGGTGTGGGGAGTGGTACAGCTGCCAGACCAGTTTGGCCAGCGTCCTGGAGGCATTTTGGGGCCATCTTCTGGGCATGGAGCAGGGGTCACTGCGGATGTATGTGTGAAGTTCCTGCATTGTGCTAGGGGTTGGACTAGATGACCCTGGAGGTCCCTTCAGGATGGTGCCGGGGGGCAGGGGGAACAGGGACTTCAGAGGGAGTCCCCCCTCCAAAGCCTCCGTTTCCTCCAGGGGAACTGATCTCTGCCATCTGGAGGTGAGCTGGAATTCCAGGGGATCCCCAATCTGACATCCATAGGAAGAGACCGATTGGGTGCATTCTTGCCTGGTTCCCCCTTTGGAGAGGAATAGTAACTGAGCAGGACAGCCATCCCAGCCCCAGCTGTCAGCAATACAGAGGAGGGGGAGGAACAGAAGAAGAATAAGATGATATTGGATTTATATTCAACCCTCCACTCTGAATCTCCGAGTCTCAGAGCAGCTCACAATCTCCTTTACTTTCCCCCCCTCCCACAACAGACATACTGAGAGGCAGGTGGGGCTGAGAGAGTTCTGACAAAAATTGCCCTTTCAAGGACAACTCTGCAAGAGCTCTGGCTGACCCAGTGTTTTTCTGGCTGACCCAAGTGTTTTTCAAAAGGGGGTGGGGACGTTTCTCCAGCAAGGCCTTTGATTGGCTAGGTCGAAGAGGAAGATATAGGATTTATACCCTGCCCTCCACTCTGAATCTCAGAGTCTCAGAGCAGCTCACAATCTCCTTTCCCTTCTGGGGTGTGAACTGGCAGAGACTGACCATGAGAGAGATCTTGGGGTCGTGGTAGATAATTCACTGAAAATGTCAAGACTGTGCGTTTGCAATAAAAAAGGCCAGCGCCATGCTGGGAATTATTAGGAAGGGAATTGAAAACAAATCAGCCAGTATCATAATACCCCTGTATAAATCGATGGTGCGGTCTCTTTTGGAGTACTGTGTGCAGTTCTGGTCGCCGCACCTCAAAAAGGATATTATAGCATTGGAGAAAGTTCAGAAAAGGGCAACTAGAATGATTAAAGGGCTGGAACACCTTCCCTATGAAGAAAGGTTGAAACGCTTAGGGCTCTTTAGCTTGGAGAAATGTTGACTGAGGAGTGACATGATAGAGGTTTACAAGATAATGCATGGGATGGAGAAAGTAGAGAAAGAAGTACTTTTCTCCCTTTTTCACAATACAAGAACTCGTGGGCATTTGATGAAATTGCTGAGCAGACAGGTTAAAACGGATAAAAGGAAGTACTTCTTCACCCAAAGGGTGATTAACATGTGGAATTCACTGCCACAGGAGGTGGTGGCGGCCACAAGCATGGCCACCTTCAAGAGGGGGTTAGATAAAAATATGGAGCAGAGGTCCATCAGTGGCTATTAGCCACAGTGTGTGTGTGTGTGTGTGTGTGTGTGTGTGTGTATATATATATATATATATATATATAGCCGCTGTATGACACAGAATGTTGGACTGGATGGGCCATTGGCCTGATCTAACATGGCTTCTCTTATGTTCTTATGTTCTAAGAGCGCTGTAGGCTCTTGGAGGATTGACTACATCAGAGGTGGCCTAATATGCAAAGGAGTTCCTGCTATATAAAAAAAAAGCCCTGTCCACACCCCTCCTGAAGCCCCCCCCAAAGTGTTTTCAAAAGGGGGTGGGGACGTTTCTCCAGCAAGGCCTTTGATTGGCTAGGTCGAAGAGGAAGATATAGGATTTATACCCTGCCCTCCACCCTGAATCTCAGAGTCTCAGAGCGGCTCACAATCTCCTTTCCCTTCCTCCTCCACAACGGACACCCTGTGTGGTGGGTGGGGCTGAGAGGACTCTCACAGCAGCTGCTCTTTCAAAGACAACTCCTACAAAAGCTAGGGCCGCCATTCCAGCAGCTGCAAGTGGAGGAGTGGGGAATCAAACCTGCACCAAACAGGCTCTCAAGCAGCCTCTCTGTGCTTGGATCTTCCAAGAGGTGCGCTCAGAGTAACTGAGCAGAATGACCCAACGGTCCGCCTTGACGGCTTCATCCCAGCGCTCCTGTTTTCAAACACTGAGACCCCCATGGGAGCTCCACGGGTCGTTTGTGCAATCCAGCTGACTCTACACCCCCCTCTCCTCCCTCCTCCCCTTTTACAGGCCTGGTTGGCTTTGAGCCTTCCTGTCATTAATGGGGTTTCACCTGCCTTGCCAGAACGCCGGGATCTCATTTATTTTTACAAGCGGCAGAGGCCTTCTCGGGCCTTGTTCGAGGCACACGCCTGGCTCCCTTTCCTATCCCCCCTCCTCACCCCCTCAGACTCCAAAGGACTGAGCCCTTCTGAAGCTGCCCATTTTTTCACCCTGCACGACCACCAAATCTGGACCTAATCAGGGAGCCATCCCAAAATGATCACAACTGTGCCACCCTAGCTGGCCAGACGCAGCGATGGTCACGTCTCTCTTCTACTTTAAGTGCAATGGGACTCATGCTTTTATAGAATCCTAGAGTTGGAAGGGACCTCCAGGGTCATCTAGTGCAGCCCCCTGCACAATGCAGGAAACTCACAAACACATCTCCCTAATGTCACAGGAACTCACAAATACCTCCCCCTAAATTCACAGGAACTCACAAATACCTCCCCTAAAGTCACAGGAACTCACAAATACCTCTGCGTAAATTCACAGGACAGCCCCATGGCGCAGAGTGGTAAAGCTGCAGAATTGAAATCCTAAGCTCTGCTTAAGACCTGAGTTCGATCCCAGCGGAAGTTGAGTTTTCAGGTAGCCAGCTCGAGGTTGACTCAGCCTTCCATCCTTTCGAGGTTGGTGAAATGAGTATCCAACTTTCTGGGGGAGTGGGGGGGGGGGGAGTGTAGATGACTGGGGAAGGCGATGGCAAACCACCCTGTAACAAAAAGGTCTGCCGTGAAAACGTCATAATGCGATGTCATCGCAGAGTCAGAAACGACTGGTGCTTGCACAGGGGACTACCTTTATTTTTAAATTCACAGGATCTGTATTGCTGTCAGATGGCCATGTAGCCTCTGTTTAAAACCTCCAAGGAAGGAGAGCCCACCACCTCCTGAGGAAGCCTGTTCCACTGAGGAACCACTCTAACGGTCAGGATGTTCTTCCTAATGTCAAGCCAGAAACTCTTCTGATTTAATTTCAACCCATTGGTTCTGGTCCTACCTTCTGGGGCCACAGAAAACAATTCCACACCATCCTCTATATGACAGCCCTTCAAGTCCTTGAAGATGGTGATCCTATCACCTCTCCAGGCTAAACATCCCCAGCTCTTTCAACCTTTCCTCATAGGACTTGGTCTCCAGACCCCTCACCATCTTTGTCGCCCTCCTCTGGACCCCTTCCAGCTTGTCTATATCCTTCTTTAAATGTGGTGCCCAAAACTGAACACAAGACTCCAGGTGAGGTCTTACCAGAGCAGAGTAAAGCGATACCATCACATCACGTGATCTGGACACTAGACTTCTATTGATACAGCCCAAAATTGCATTTGCCTTTTTAGCCACCGCATCACACTGTTGACTCATGTTCAGCATATGATCCACTATGACCCCAAGATCCTTTTCGGTTTGGGAGAGGTCAAACCACAGCAGGGATGTGACCCCATAGATTTCAGGAGAACCGATCTCTTACATAAGAACATAAGAGAAGCCCTGTTGTATCAGGCCAAAGGCC